>NW_009697228.1:73174-84213 GCF_000703405.1 Apaloderma vittatum
CCTGCTGACAAAACTGCACTGTGTAATGGCTGAGTGTCAATCACCAGAGGATGCTGTCATTTTTGGTGGAAAGTACTGAGCAGTTCTAAGAAGGGGTGTTTAAAACATGTGCAGCCTCAAGAAATAACCAGTGTGTGTGGCTCACTGTGATTCTGACTTTGCTTTTCTATTTGCTTGTTAATTCCACCCTCTAAATAGTATTAGTTAAAAATATATTTAACAAAATATCTGCCTAAATGTTATGGTAAATGAGCGTATTACAGAGTTTCAGAGCATGTCAAGTATCAACACATAAGTCATGTAGGTCACTGTGTCTTTGTGACATGAAAAGATTATTTCCCTTAGACAGGTGAGGACAATGCTGACTTCCCAAAGTCCTCAAGTGTATCTGGCAGAACTTTCTTGGGAACTCACATCATAATTGGTTCATCTTCCTGGCAAGACTATCAATTAAACAGGCTTTTTCATTTCCTGCAATGTGATTTGAACTTTCCTGATTTCATAGAGCTGGGCTTGTTCATCTTTTTCCATTTCTACAATGATATACTTTGCTGGGTCTGCGATGACTCCCATCTCCTCCACCGTGAGCAGCTGCTTTCTGTATGCAAGCAAAAAAGTATGATTCTTTTTGCTCTCAAAACCACCGAGATATAGAATCAAATGCCTCCCAGAATTTACAACTAAAGTAAAATATGTTTAATTCCTCCTCCTTGGCTTCGCTGTTCTTGACCTGACTCCATACTGGTTTTATTCATTTACTCTGCATTCTTGATTCACCTGTTGCAGGTCCGAACTCTTCCATAAAGGAGCTATGGCTGAGCCTGCTAAGTTCTTGCTGGAGGTGGTTGTGTGCAAGTCTTGGACCAGCACCCTGGATTTTAAATCTTGCAGGACAAGAGCTCTAATTATCTTCCAGATCATAAATACAATCTGGGCTGTTCACATGCCTGTTACCAATGTGAAGAATTTGCCTGAATTACTGAAATTGGCTCCTTTTGAAATGTGAGGAATTTTCACGTTTGCCATGAGACACTCTCTTCTTTTCCTACCAAAGCTTCCATTCTTAAAACGAGCTTTGTTACATGTGTTCTACGGGGAACCATTTGGAGAACAATTATATGTTATCTAAGGTATCATGACAAATACTGGATACAATAAGCCCTAATTCATAAAAAAACTTTAATACTTCCTTTTTTGATGCCTTCTATTTCTTGCAGCTTTACATCCAGATGGATTTTCTCATTCTCACTGCATTTGAAGTTCAAATCTGTAGGGATTTTTCCATTAGATTCTTAACTCTTTCGGTGTCATTTCAGCAGGTATTTCCCTCCTGCAGGCTTCCCGGTTCTACCAGAAGTGCTTGTTCTTCATCAGTCTTGTTATTTCAGATTTTTAATGTGGGATCCAAACCAAATAGTTTTTCCTTGTTCCATTCTAGCCAGTGTACTCTCATGGTGATACTTTTCTGGAACCAGTAGTGAGCAGACCTCTCAGCATTTTACAGAGATTAATGAATTCATCTTCTCAATGTTCCCCAGAGGCAAGAAAGCTTTGTGCAAAAAAAGGAAACTGGGAATCCAGAGAGATTAATGGATTTGGTGAAGATTACAAGGGAGGTAGTGGCACAGAGGTGACAAACTCTGATTTAGCTCACAGTCCTGTCCTCTCATCAGGAGTCATCTTGCCAGGAAAAACTGCTGTTTCTGGTTTTACTACTAAGTTGTTCTTTAACATGGAATATAGCCTATGTGGCTTCTTATAGAGGAAAACATGAAACCATCTATCCATTTCTGAAGAAATGGATAATTTAAGGCAATAGCATATACAGAACACAGGAGGAAATGTCTCTATATTTACAGGTACCCAAGGAGGGAAGATGAGGCAAAAAAACGCCCTAATTTTAGAGTTCATAATGCAAGTTGACTCATAATAATGGACAAGAAGTCAGGTGTCCAGACAGTATGGAGATCTGCCTAGATGAAAATTACTGATTTACTAGTTTCTTGTTCAGTATTGTGTACACTGGACCAAATGTTACATGCAAGTATAATAGCTCTGCCACCATATTGAGCATAATGCCCAATTCTGCTGTGCACTTGCATACCCTTGAGCTACTGGAAAACAAGAGATTGTTCTCCCTCTCAGTGCATCAGGTTTGTCCCAGGCAGACATTCAAGTAATTCAGAAAATATTCTTATAGTAATGGAGAGAAGCAGACCAGTAATTATTCATACATTCACTCTCGCTGATTTGAAAATATTTTTTCACAGAAAGCAGCTCTGTGTTTTACCAGTTCCCAGCTACCACTGTGTGGAATACAATTTACTACCCCATACAGAAATGGAATGCAGGGTTGAAGCTTACCTCTGGTTATAATCTGTTCTGACCTGTCAGTACATATTATGATGCTTTTTATTTACACAATATGTTTTATCATTGAGGGCTGAGATAGCTTAATAAAATGGAAAGCACCATTGCTTTCCATGAAGGCAGGATTAGGCCCAAGTGATATAGTCTGCTTTGTGGTGATATTTAAATGACCTTTTCAAATACATCCAATTAATGAAATTTATTTCAACTTATCCTGTATCACTGATTGAAGTGAAGAACTTTATTTTTGCCTTGAAGGTGGAATAGGTACTGAATAGTCTTTACTGAAAGCTTTAATCAAGTTTGGGCAGGATCATTGAATTGCCTTCCTTCTGTACTGGCACGCTTTTTTAACCTTCCAAATGTCCTTAAGTTTTAACCTTTTGTGACTCTCCTTTTCTGGGACCTTTTGCTCTCTGGATTCTGCAAGTTACTATTCTAGTAGTAATAATGTTTTCTTGTCTGATGCAACATACTTAAATAGATCTGTTTTATATGGTAGTAAATATTAAGTCTGTTAACTTTCCTGAAATGTAGATATGGATGTAGGTGTCCTCAACTGAAAATAACATTTAGTTCCCCTGTTTGTCCATCCCACATTTATCAAAAATAAATGAGGTCTGTATTCAGAGGCAATTGCTTTATTTCCTATACCAGCGGCAGCTTCTCTGATGCTAGATGAGGTCACTTATGTTGTTCATGTCATCATCCCACACAGCTTTGCATGAGCAACTTCTGCAATATTAATCTCCATTGGAATTGTGTCAACATCTAGGTTTCATGTACTTTTATGCAAAATGAATTCTTCTTTCATTTATGCAACTCCTGTACTGCTGCTTACACTAGGGATGCAAATCACTGCCACACCCTACAGTCTCCATATTCTCCAAGTTTTCTAACTCTTCTACTATTTTTTTCCCCTCTCTTTTTTTTTTTATTGTGAGTTTTGCTTAGCTTATTCAACTTGCCAGACTTTATTGCAGCTTGTTTTAGTGTCAGCCTGCTCCAGATGGAGCTTTCATTTCCTAGCTCTGCTGTCCAGCACAGTTAATTTCTCAACCACAGTCTACCCTGTTTTTAACTGAGATTATAGATTTTTATTTTTTTTCAGTAAGCGCATCTTGCCATGAAGTACTATTGTACTTTACCTCCAGCTGTCTCATGGTTTGTCCCCATTGCTCCCTCTAAAACTGGCACAAGTAAACTGCGTTGTGGTCCTTGTGCCAGAGTGAGAGGCAAAAAACCAAGTATCAACTTTCATTTTATGTTTTCCTTCACTTTTGTCTCCCTGACATTTCTTTCTCTTCGTTGTTCCTTTTTTTTTCACCTGTGTTGTGCAGTATTTTAGTTTTTCAAACACGTCTCATGACAGGAATGAAAAATGTGTTTTTCTGAGCAAGACCACAGCTGAAACCAGCTGTGTGGATACTTCCTAAATCACTGAACAACCAGGAAGCAAGGAAAAATTAATGCCCACCCTTCACCCGCTCCTCCTACTTGTTCCATGCCCTTCAGAAAGGAAAGACTGGTGGCGCGTAAAAAGGAATTGCGGACACGGCAGGACTTTTGGCGTGCCTCTGGCAGCCTGCTGGTCTGGTCATTGACACATAGGGTGTACACCCACCGCCTCAACCCCACTCACGCCCACCCGACGCCCTAACCTCACCCACCGTCCCCGCCCACCTCCACGCGTGTCCACGGCTGCGCAGCCCAGCGGGCGCTGTCCGAGGTGCTGAAGTCGGACCCCGCAGGAACCGACCCCCAGTTGCCCACCGCAGTGGCGAGTCGTGCCGCCTTGGATATTTTTGATCCAAGTAGAGGTTTCTTGCTGTACTGTAGTGACCCGCCTCTAAGGCTCGTGCCATAGAAAATGTACATCTGAGATACTAGAGATATTAAGGTGTTGGCGCTTTTGTATCATATCTTCTTTAACCTGGTTAGAGAGACTCTCGACTCTGAGAAAGGGCAGATGATGTATTAGATATTTTTACTTGAAAGCATTTCGCGTAACTAGTTTTCAGACTTAGTGAAATGATGGATTTTTATTTTTTTCCCCAAAACGTTAATCTTAGAATATTTCTAAGCATATAAGGATATTTGAAACATGCAGAACCTCAATTGGCTAGGAAATGGATCTAAGCATTTAGTGCCTTATTTTTTTAAACTATTAGGATACTATTTGTAATAAAATAAATCTATCTGTAGCAAACAGAAACCTAACTGTAGAAAGTACTGAGCTGGATCTTCTTTTGCCCTGTGAAATAATTCTGCTAACGCACTTAAGCAGAACGCTGTGATTTTGTAAATGCTTAAGGTCACAAAATAATTCCATAATGCTTTGGAATGAGAACTTAGCCTCCCAAAGTATGTTGGATATTCAGAGGAATATTGATTCATCATTCCTGTATGTGCTGTATAACTGAGTTTTACAATCCAAGAAGTTAAAAATCAGCTGTTTGTACATATTTCATCCAACTCGAGATGGCTATTTATTACACTGATCTTGCGTGGAGTTGTGATGGTGACAGAAGGCTGATGCAATGACCTCTTTACCAAGCCGTGGTGCTAGTGGAGGTAGAACCTCTCTTTCAGCCTCATCTTAGGTAATATTGTCCAATTACTTTAAAATACACCACCTGTGACCACAAGTGCATCAGTAGCAAAATACGAAATAGAAGCCTGGCTCGGAGATTCTTCTGCTTTACTAATTGCATTTTCACTTCATAATAAAGAACTTACATGAGGGAGCTGTAACTTCCCCAGTCTAGCCAACAATTTTTTATTCTTGATGAGTGTATTTATTCAGCTATGATTCTGTCCTGAGCTTTTGTAATTTTATTTATTGCTATGCTTATTTGTAAAAATGAGAAAATCAATAGAGTATTGGGGGAAGGGAGGGAAAGGAAAAGGAAAAAAATCAGTCAGAAGCACTACAATAAATTTACTGCAGGATGGAAAACTCCAGAGACAAAAAGCAGATAAATGCCTGATGATAAAGACTGAAGGCAAAATCTGAATCACTCATTGATTTATCATGTCTTTTCTTCTGTATTTATAGAAAGCCAAACAAATAAGATAAAGGGAAGAAATAATCCCAGTGGCCTAATGAGAATTTTACAGTCACCATAAAGACCTACCTTCTGAGGACTTGAACACAGTGATGCGCTCTATAGATCTATATTTAATAATGGGCTAAAGGGTGTTGTGGACTCATCTGGGCAGTAGATTAGCTTATTTTGGCTGTCTTGGGCCACCTTATCAGTTGTAGCCTGAGCCAACTTAAGTATTTTTTAGGATTTTAAAGCCTGATTTGTTTTAAATATTAGGTGATGCAACCATGTCAGAACCCCTCTTCTGTCCTTCTCCTATCAGCTGGGTGTATTGATTATTTTAAAGAAATGAAATGAAATAGAAAAGCAGAGACCTCCATGAATTATGGTTATAAGTTTCATGAAAGCACATGCTGAGGAAGGCAAAGATGATTATCCCACTTAAAATACAATCTGGATTTTGAGTTTCGGGGACAGGTTTTCCAGAAAGAAGAGGGATGTGACTGCCCCAATACTCGGTAAGACAGGTTTAGTTAAAGTCTACATCTGTCTAAGGATATCAGATCCACAGGAAGTCAGTCTTCATTAGCTCTGCTTAAACTAATAGTCACGGTACTATCTGGGAAGATTGTGCACCTGTGTTATTTTTGTTTTGCTAAGGGAGGAAATTGTGTGTCTTCATTTTTTGAGACTAGCTTGTCATTTAGGGAATTGTACTTCTCAAGAAGGCCAAAAGTCAATATTTATTTGTACGCATAGCTTTGCATTCCTTTTCAGTGAGGTAGTATATGTTGTCATCAAAGTAGCAGATAATCCTTGGCCTGAATAACTTGCAGACTGCAGAGACAGGCAGCCAAAGTAAAGAGGAAAGAATAGGCTCCAAGTTGTATAACCACTATGGTAACTGGCAAAGTTCTGTTGGTGTTTGTTGTTTGCAATGGATCACTGCCAAGTTACGGGTTTTGCTTGTGAACACAACAAGAAATGAAAAAAAATTCCCTGACTGGTGGAAGAGTGGGACTTTCCAAGATGAAGAAGGCTGAGAACACTTGACTCAAGTCCTCCACACTGTAAATCTTTTCTTGGTTCCTCTACTGCTGTTCTGCTGGATTCATTCCTGCGCAGAGCATTCGCTGTGAGGATTTGAGAAAATGAGCACCTCTTAGGTGCTTGAAAAATTATGATGGCTGCTGCTGAGTCACACCAGTAAGCAGAAATACCTTCTGATGCTGCCGTGCTGGCTTCACTATAAACCGCTGTCACATCGGAGGCCCTGGCCCAAAGGAGTAAAAGAGGAGGGGGTATCAGTTTCTCTAGAAAGGCTACTGTTTTGCATGGAATAGTTGGTAACATTGAGCAAACCTCTTGGTCTCCCAAGGATTTCTATTTTTCTTTATTCTCAATATATTCTTTTTCTCATTATCTGTGCTTGGCTTTTATATAATAAACTGTAACTAGTTTAGGGACTGGATCTAAAAGACTGCTTATTTTCCTTGCTTATGTACCCTGATTCTACAGCTGAACCAAAGCTCTTACTTTCCACAAGATTTAAATTGGATTTTTATTCAACAGCCAAATAATTTAGAGGGTTTCTCTAATCTCTGCTACTCTGGCTCATTAAGTGCAAAAGAATTGTCACTTCCAGTCACCCTCATTGAAAAAACAGCCTGTAGTAACTTTGCATATAGCTTGAAGGCTGCTTTTGTTCCCCAAAATTAGTTTACGTTTAGCCTATATTAGTTATTCCCCTAGATACCGTGTCCCAGACAGCCCGGTATTCAAGAGTCCTTGCAAATACAGAAGAATAACACCAAAGACTCTCTACAAAGACTTCATTGTAAGACTAAAAGGATTTCCTGTGAATAAGAGCTACACATGGACTTAACACTGCTGGGAGCAAGAACATACAAGGAGAAACCATCTACATAGTGAAGCCAAGACATTACAGCTTTTTAATGATTTCTTTGTAGATAGGGAGAAGAGGTCTTTTCCCAAGGAGCTCATGATAATACAGCGTAGCCAAGAACACAAGGGAGAATGCTGTATGGAAGGAAAAAAGGGAGCCTTGAAGAAGGAGAGGAAGCCCTGAGCTTTCTCTGTCTTTCTGTTCTTTTCTACTCATTTAGATGAGGTGTGAGTGTAACTGATAGGCAATGCAGACTGCCTTTTCTGCAGAAAGGGATTCCAGGGGGATATAATGATTTCTCAGTCCTACATTATGGTGCCAGTTCAAAGGGGTAGCAGAGCACAACTTAGTTACATCATTCTTAAGACATGTGCCATAGGACTACTCATTAGAGCAAACAATGAATGCCTGTAAGGTATCTCTAGTAGCCATTTCAAGAACTGCATGGAAGGTGGTGTGTTGTTGTGGTTCAAGCTGACTGGGACAAAGAACCATGCAGTCTCCAGCTCACTCCTCCCTCCACCGCCATTTCCACAGTGATGCAGAGGGAGACAGTTCCAACTAAAAAAGTCTGAGGGGTTTGAGATTAAGGATAGGGAGCGTAATAATCTACCATTTAAGGTGATGGGTAAAGAACTAGAGCAACTTGGGGAGAAAAACATAGATTTAATTCACCACCACCATTTACAAAGTGGGATAGTAAGAGGAATACATCAATAAATACAACTCGATCTTAAATACACTTCACACTTTCCCCTCCTCATATTCCCAGCTACCTCCTCCCCTGATCAGGTCAAAGGGTGGGTGTTGCAGTCTGTCTGGCCATTACTGGATTGTCCATGGCAGCTCTTGCTTGAGGAACAGGGCTCCTCGCAGTCTCTCCTTCATGCTATGCAGTGCCCACCTCACAGGGGGCAATCCTCTTCCTCCTCATGAATCCCTTGGGGACCACAGGTAACTTCGGGCATGTCCCCTGCTGATGCTAGGTCTCTCTGCCCTCTCACACGGGGCTCTGCATGTACAGACACATCCTGGACGTTCTCGCTGCCGTCGATTCCCTCAACTGGCAGGCAACCACTTTCCTGCCATCTGAGCCACCACAGGGCTTCAGGGAAAGGTCCTGCTCTGGCAGCCTTCTCCATCTCCTTCTCCTCGGCAACTCTTCTCCCTCTCTTCCTTCTCAGGGCAACGTTCCTTTATTTCCCTCTCACCTGCCCCTCCTCCAACAGAAAAAACTCCCCAACATTAAAGACAGGACAGCTCTAAACAAGAGGAAACCAAAAGAGAAAGAAGGAACAATGGGATCACCTCTTAAATACCTTGATAGCAGAGGCACTGATTGGCCTGGCCCTGGCCAGTGGCAGGTCTGACTCCTTCCTGGGGGTGGGGGAGACTCTCCAGGTTTTGCATGAGTCTATCCCTGGTTTTACAAAAAACCCCACCAGACTCAAACCCATGACACATATGTATTTTGCACAAACTTTTTCTTAAGAACTAAAAAAACAATCATGATAAATAGGAATGGAAATAGTAGAGGAAAACAGTTACCATGTATCCGTGCAAGGCAGAAGGAATTTCACTCTGAAAGCACACAAGGGGCAGGAGATTTTTGGAGTCAGCCTTTCTTTTATTAAATATTACTAAGCTTATACAATTTTGAAAAGAATTAATATTCAGTTCAGTGTATCTCGAGTGGTAGAGAGAGTTTGATACTCTTTCTGTAGCATTTTAAA
Organism: Apaloderma vittatum; assembly: GCF_000703405.1. Classification (NCBI taxonomy): domain Eukaryota; kingdom Metazoa; phylum Chordata; class Aves; order Trogoniformes; family Trogonidae; genus Apaloderma; species Apaloderma vittatum. The sequence continues at coordinate 82,234 of NW_009697228.1, forward strand.
CATGAAATAAAGCATTGTATGCTTTGTGCAACATAGGCTTAGTGTTGCTTAGAGTTCCAAAACTAAGGTTGGCCAAGGGATGATTTCTTAACGAGAAAGAATCACAGAGTTGTGGGCTTGTTTGTGCTACCTTTGACTCTCTTTGGAACAAAATATAGCATGGTTTTGCTTCAGACCAAAGACCAGCTTGCCTTGTATCCTATCTCTGACCACAAGCAGTATGGGATACTTAGGAGGAGAACAACTATGCTCTAGTCTCTCATTTTTGACAGAGTGTGGCTCAGAAGCTTCACGAAAGAGAGGGCAGTGTCCACTAGTCTGGGTTTTGACCACCTCTCCGTTGCTGATCCACAGGATCGTCACCTAGGTTTTATCTCTCAGATGAATTTGGCTGGTTCTAGCTCTGAAGTTGGAATTTAAAAGTTTCTGCAGTGTCAAAACCAGGCTTTGTTGGACATGTCTGTATGAGGCATTTATTGTAGGCTGCACTTCACCAGTTGGTGGAGAAATTTCCATGGTATTTAGAAAGGAAGAGAAGCTCTGAGGATGCCTACTTCTTCTCTGACACATTAAGGGTAGGACTGTCAGGCCTTTCCATACCTTTTTGTTCTCTTCTGTTTTATCTAATGGCATCTTGTTCATGTTTTCTCTTCCCTAAAGCCTTAGTTATGAATCCCGCAGATATTGGACCAACCCGATTACATGCTGAACCACACTGACGCAATTTTGTTCTTTCCTTGACCTTTCCACCTCTTTTCTCCATGCATTCAGCCTCTCATTTTTATAAGAAAAACCCAAAGCTGCGCATACTCTAATCATAGTGACCTTGGAGTCTCAGTTGGTGAGATGCCTACCTCATTTTCCATTCTGAGCCATAATTAGTGTCAGTCAATGTCAATGGTGTGAGAAACGGTTACATGCAAGAAAGGTCAGGGACGGACTGTTCCTCAGGCTGAGTGCATAGTGGGAGAGGTGGGTGTCCACTGACAGAGATTTGTGTCTGTGAGTAATCTAACAGGATACTCGACCTCACCGTGGAGTTGCCAGGTACAATTTCAGATCACAGTTTTTTCACGTTACAGTATTAGTTTTGATAACCATGCAGAGACAGATGGCATTTTGTCGGCTTTCCAAAGCAGAGGAATAATTTGCCGAGCTGTAGCTAGTGTAATGAGAAGCCAAGTAAGTTGAAGATGAGGTAAAACCAAAGCATCTGTCAGTCCTCGTGTGCCAACTTTTAGATGCTGCAGACAAACTAATATTTCCACACCAAAAAAAGTAGTGACTGTTACAGATTTGTGTAAAAAAGATGGCATTTGATAACAATGCCACAACAGATGTTGTTGAGTCCATGCTTGAATTTTACTACTGCTCTGTGCATTTTTGGAAGAGATACTTGCTCTGCACAGCTTGTATGGAGTATGTTCATTATAAAATTTTATTTTTCAGGAAACAATGAGATGGAAAATTTGTAGCTAATCTGATATTGTCCTTCTTTATCATGTTTCCTTAATGGTTAGGGAGGAAGAGTTTACTCTTGTTTGATTCTTTTTTAATCTTTTTTCTGTAACAAAAGTGTCTATACATATAAGTATATACTGTATACAATATAAAAATCTTAGAAGAGAGCTCTCTATTAAAATACAATGAAAAATTCGGCATTACTTGTATTATCCAATATTACATTTTCCAGCATGTGTCATGAAAAATGGGTAATTATATCTTCCCTATTCAAAGAAATACTTCTCTTCACCTTAATCCCATTCTTTCTCATCTTCTTTGATGAGAGAGAACAATGTTTCAAAAGTTCCCCTTTAAGAGCAAAGCTTGTAAAAAAGAAACCCATAGAATACTATAGCCTACTTGACTCTTTCTGCTTGGTAATAGATGTGGCAACTTAATAAAAGCAGCTTCTATCTAGGTCAAAATTATTTGAGGCATGCATACTTCACTTGAAATATATATATATAAATTTAATAT
>NW_009697229.1:0-33527 GCF_000703405.1 Apaloderma vittatum
GGCTGGCTGTACAGGCCTTCCAGCAAATATCTGGGAGGATGATCAGCGGAAGAAACCAGAGAAATCTGCATTTATCCTGCCTACCACGTGTGTAGCATCCGTAGGACCGAGCCTAGGCCAGCCACAAAATCATGACACTGGGAAATTTTGTAATCTCCAAGAAACTACATGGCTTCTTGTTGCACGTTTTTCCTCTTTAGCCAAGCATTTTGTTCATATCTGGGAAAAATAACTTAATAAATACTTTGTTGCTTGTTCTTCTACTCCATTAAAGTAACAGTCATCCACCTCCAAAGTCTTGGCCTTGGGGCTTTTTTGGGCTCCACCCTCAGTCTTTAACTGCAATTCCTGTAGCAAAGTTTCAGACATAGAATGGGCTGCATTATTCAATTGACAGGCTTCATCACCCATTTTCCCAAACAGCTTTTACAGTAACTGGTTTTACTTGCATAGTAAAAGCTAACATAAAAGGTTGCATTTATAGCTCATTGCATCACCAACCACAGCAGCAGGCCCCATTAACAGCCACCTAGCTCAGGCAGAGCTGCCGCCCCGAATGCAAATCAGTTAAATAAGGAGGACTGGCATCTAATAGTAGATAAAATTATTCGACATTGTTGAGGTCAGAATTGCCTGTCTGTTTTTGAAAGATACCGCTGTCGATTTTAAAAGACATAAAAGGTCATGTAACATTTCAGGAAATACAAAGTTAAGGGGAGAACAAAAGATGATGATTTAGCTGCATGCTCCTTAGGTTACAATTTTCATAGATTATTCTTCCATTAACTCATAGAGCAGATGAGAAGAAAGAAAATGCATGTCTGTTTTCCACTTATACCTGACTCTCTCCCCTGCAGGCTCCACAGCCTATAATCCAGCTTCAGGTAAAGGAATACAGCATGCTTCTCATGGGACCAGAATTTTATAGACCTCTGTGGTGATGGGGAGTAAAGTTCAGAGATTTCTCACCGGGAATGAGTCAGCTGTGGAAATCTTTTTCCATAGAAATCTAAAGCTTCATTTGTATCATTATCAGACAATAATGCCAATGTCATATTTCAGGTGCGGAACAGCAACTAATCTGTTGTCAGGGAATTATAGCAGTTGGAAAACCAGGGAACCACGAAGTGAGACTAGAGTGCTTCTCACAAGTACGGAACCTGAAAATCATTCTATTACATATTCCACTTTTTAGTGTAAATGGGAGGCTGAAAACCTGTCTGCAGATATATTTCTTTTGAATTAGATCAAAACTTAAGATGCTTTTCAGTGAATCTCACATAACATGCTTTCTGAGACAGGGTTTCATCTGTGTTCTTATTTCTGTTTTAGGTATACAAGGTTCAAAATCGTCCATGTAGCTCATGTTTGCTCTGTTTTGGGGAAAAATCGAGGCATGAACAACACAGCAGTAGCTGCTCCTGTGGATAAACTAGACTAGTGGAAAAAATGTTATTTCCTTTTCAGAGTTGCCTTGTGATAGGGACAGTCTGATTTACATTCTTATCTGTAGCAACATGACTTAAACATTCTTCCCCTGACTTCGAGTTTTCTAGCATGTTTTATAGCTATCTGGCAGAAACTCAGCTGAGATACAGATTGCTAAAGATGGAGACTGCTGTACTGTCTCACCACTGTCCTTTAGGTTTAGTCTGTTGGGGGAATCAGCTAGCTTCTAGCAAACCTATGAGGCCAGACATAGTCTTCAGTGACATCTCAAATCCATTCCTGTTGTGATGGAGCTCTGATCTTTATAACAAGATGGCTATTCTCAGGACAGTGCTGATCAGAGCCTGCTCTGATATGTTTGTGATGTCTTGTGTGCTCACAGCTGTGTGGGAACAAGCTCTCAGAGCACATTAGGTACAATAATCAGCAGGGCATCATTTAGACACTTTGAAAAGACCCTGCCCCAAAGCACGTTGCCCTTCTGTTTCACTAGTATCCTTCAACCCAACCAGCTCAGCAAACAATATAATTAAAAAGTGGCATACAAATGCAATTAAAACAGGTAAAAGAAAACTGACTGTAAAAAAATACACACAAACTAGGAAGTAAACAGAATTTTACTCACAAAAGAAAAAAGTGTTTTAGTTCTGCAACATTTCACTGTTGCCATTGATTTAACCTGACAGGCTTTCAGGTACTCTGCTAATGGATGGCTACAAAAAATTCCAAGACAAGGAGCTGTAGATATCTTTCTCAGTGAAGGAATTGGTTTGTCCCGAACCCTTCCATTGTTTCTCTGCATCAAAAAACGCCAGAGTGTGAAATTACCAAGCCTTTAGACATCTACAGTCCAATAAACTGGGCACAGCTTCCCTTAGGATCATTGTCTTGAACGAGAAATGTTTAAATGTTTTGACATGAAGTGCACTAACAGCTTGTGATGGCAGCTCCTTCCTTTTCCTTCAAGAAATCTGGTGAGTCCTTTACATAACAAATACTTCAATTTCACTCTAATAATCCACCGTGTATTAGCTCCTGTTTTCCTATTACAATAAGCAAAACAGCTGTATGAGGCAAAAGAAAGAATTGTTCTGACACTGCCTTGTTCAAAACAGATACCAAAAAAATCACTATGGAAATCATCCCTCAATGGCTGATAAAAATAGAACTGCAATTTATGCTCCCAAATACTACCTTTATCTTAAAGCTCTTAAGGAGCATTTTCGGTAATAATGGCTGATTTAGATGGATTCCCAGGGTGCTGGATCATTGCCGATGACATTAATGGTTTAAGGCTCCCTGAATTTTGATTGATTGCTGTAATCTGCAGAAACTATTTCAGGACATAGATTCATTATTATTAAGCCTATAAAATGGTGTCAGGGTCAAAGCAAGCTGATGATTTGTGTTGTGATGCAAACATTACACAGGAGAAGACGAAATCTTTTAATAAACGTGAGAGAACAGTGTTTTATCTTCTTTGAAAAATCTGTGGCCAACAAATACAGATTAGAGCAGCAGGGAGGGTATATTTAGGCTAAGGTTGCCTTGCAAAAAACAACCTTCAACAGCACGCTGAATCCATTGAGTGTTATTCCTCTGAGTGATTGAGATCTTTCAAGGTGTTAAAGCATGTTTACATTAAACCGTGCTTCCCTCCCCTTCCTCATTCTTTATCAATATAATCTGCTCTGATATTCTTGATTTCATGAAACACTGTGAACATAAATCCATCTAATAGCACTAAAAATGTTTTTATTGGTGATTTTTTCCGCCACAGGACTGCTAAATGAAGAAGTCTGAACCATAGCTCCACCAGAACATAATGGGAGAGGCCATTACCAAATCTGGAGACCACTGGGTTTTTTTCCTGACTTCCAGTGTGCTCACAAGCAGAATCAGAACAGCTAGTTTCTTGTACAAATGTGAAACAGGATTGTAGCAAAGTAATTCACAGCATTGCATGGTCAGTTGGATGCAGCAATGGTTCAGGGACTGAGGACGCACGTGTAGACACAGTTGTGGCTGAGGGACTCAGGACACAGGCATGCATCAATACAGCAGGAAACACCTGAAATCAGCTGGGAGCTGGAAATAATCTGTTCACAGCATGGGTACAGTAACTGACCAGCCAGGTGGACAAGCCTAATTTAAAAATTAATTGTAGACTAGGATAAAGCTGCTAAGTAAGGAGAACTTGATCCAAGGCATCACTAGCCTGAGGCTACGCAGACTTTCGCCTGGCTCTTTTGTAAGTTGTTTTCAACAGGAAAAAGGAAAGGGGAAGAAAATGGAAAGCAACTCTGAAAAATATAACAAATAATCCAGGGAAATTAGAGTGAAAAAAGCTTAACAAATTGGTAAAAAAGTCTTTCTGTGAAGACATTTGAAAATACTTCTTTCTGTTTATTCAAGTGATGGAGTGTGAAGACTATAGAAATTTCTCCAAATGCTAAGCTTGATTTTAGTCCTGGTTTTCTAAGGCAATGAAGACCATGCTGTTGGTCTCCTGTCTCTTCAATATCTTTTCAAGATTGGTTGATTTCTATCATGTTTAGAAGGGCAGAGAGATCAGCCTGAGCTGATTTTGTGTTTGTTTTTTTTACCAGGAGAAACTCCTAGAAGTAGTCTGCAAACTTTCTTTAAATCGGGGGGTGTGGGGGGTGAAGTGTGTGTGATTTTCTAGTTATCTATGTGTAGTGTTATGCATAAAAACTACATAACTTTATACTGTATATGCAACTGTAACCTACATTTATAATTATAACTCTATAACCATGCATGTAAATACATACACGCAGGCTTGTTTATTTTGGTATAAACTCAAATATTAGCCCGATAAACTCTAAAATCTTTCCAGAGGCTCTAGGTAGCTGCAGGACTGGCTGGAACTTTCTAGAAGCCTGTTTCTTTCTTGTCTCCACTCTCCAGTGCTGAAGCAGTGCAGACCTTGTCGGTGTTTTTCATTTACTGCCTTCCTTCTTAGCATGTTATGGGGCTGTGGTAATTTCTGAATCTGAACAAGCAAAACATTAGCTGATTAAATCCTCCCACTTTGCTGCTAGTTCACCCCTCTGTACTACAGGCAGAAGAAGGGAGCTGCTTATGGCCGCAGATGAACTTGGTAACAGAGCATTGAACAGATGCCAGATCTTTTGAGTCACAACCCTACTAAATAGCTATTTTGGCAATTCAGCTCAATGCAAAAACCGTTCAGCATTGCTGATAAGATTCCTGAAGAAATGTTCGGAACCAAAAGGTAATACTTGCAACCCTGAAGTGCATTTCCAAGGTTACGTTCCGTACTTCACGAACATGAATGGCGAAACAAGGCTACAGTTATATGTCTTCAAGGAGCTAGATGGCCCAACACTTGTATTTTTCATCGTGTCTCATAGCTGTGATCTCTGAACGGGGCATACCCAGGGCATCCCTGATGCCATCTCCCAGCAGTAGCCCCCAACACTGCACCGTAGCAATCTAGAGGCAATGTGTGGAGGAGTTAGAACTGAGCTGCTCTTGGTGATAGACAACTCTAAAACCAGCTTCTGAAATCCAGAAATGAGCAGGACTGTCTCTCTAAGTGAATGACTTCCTCCTCGAAAGAACCGAAAGATTTCCAATAAACAAGCCACATAGCTTCCGAAAGAAAGTCAACCAAAAATACCTTCAGATTTACCAAACTTGACTCCACTGTATGCCTTGTTTGCTATTTTTGCATATTAGTTCAGGTCATGGAAGAAAGCCAGAACTTAGGTTTGAGAAGCCACCCAGAGAGGGAGCTGGCCCTGGCTCCCAAAATCACGTGTAAGGCACAAATGTAGGGGGACCTAGTGGGCCAAAAGCAATCTCACTCTGTGCCATGGGACTCCTTCCCTGCAGGACTGTCTCTGAGCAGTGCAGGGCAAAGAAGCCCACATTGCCCTGAAAAAAAGCAGAGACGTCACTGTCCAGATCTGAAGGTATCCATTGCATCTGTGCATTATGCAAGACTGAGGGGAAAGTGGGCTCTTAAGGGTGGACATCAGCCTTCCTTCCTGCAGTGCTGAGGTCCCTGCGCTTTCCTCCTGAGGCAGCTGGAATACAAGTGACTTGGGAAGAACCTCTGGTCTGTGAAACAAAGAAGTGTTTAACAGAAAGATGACCATAGTGTAAGCAATGGGGAGGCTGGAAGCTGAGGCACTATCATCAGTCACCTACCCTCATCTCTCATGTGAAGAATCTTTGGTACCAGACACAAAATGTTCTGGTAAACAACTTAAAAATCCTGTCACTTTTGGTGATGGGGCCTACCTGGTGAATGAGCCACTCTGTGTGGGCTGCAGAAACAAAGAAAGAACATCTGGAGCACAACTGTGATAATGGAGGGAGGGCTGAGAAAATTTATACAGACTGCAAGGCCACGTGGAGAGCCTCAGTCACAATCTGAATCATAAGAGGTGTTTCTGGGTGAGTTGTGCCCTCACAGTTCTAGCAGGTCTGGGGCAGATGACTATGCTGATCACATAGAGAGCACAGCTTTGTTCTCCCTCTCTCAGAAAAAGTGAACTGCTCCAGCTGTCCTGGCTTATGGGCAAAAAGTCAGATTTGCTGCGATCTCACTTTACTCAAAAGTTAGATGGGGCGGAAAGCAAAAAAGTCCCCAAACAGTTCAGAGAGGAGCTGAATTTTAATGTGCCTTTTTTCTTCTGAACAAGCTCGCCCTGACTGTTTTGCTAGCACCATAACTGTAGGACTCTCCCAGGACAGCAATTCTCCTTCCATGCAATATCTGAAGATAAGCGAATTAGCCAGTGAGTAAGGCAGCTTCTGCTTTTCTTTGCTGGAGTGGAAGGACACCATCAATTAATAGCTCTCTACATTTCAAATCAATATTTCCAAAACATCTTGGGGTTATGGATAAAGGTACATCTGCTTTACTTGATCTAAACTCAGACTTTTCTGAGTAAAGTTCAAGGAGAATTGAACTGGCTCCATTAAGGCCAAAATGATGTACAGACTTTTTAATTGTACATGTAACAACTAACAATGTTTCTAATAAAGGTTCAGTGTGAATCATGTGGTTGTTTCAGAGTCACATCTGAATTATTTCTTTGTGTAATGTAATCCGTGTCAAGTGCCCTTGGGCAGGAAGCCAGTGTAAAGCAAGTTGACTAGTTTACCTTGTTCCTTTATCAAAATGCCTTACCTAGGTAACTGGTTCTGCACTTACCTGTGAGATCTGTAAAGAAATAAAAATGGGCTACAAGAATAAACAGACTTGCTAATCATCCAGGTGGAAAGAATAATTCACAGTTAGTAATTTACCCAATTAAATCAGCCAATTATTCTGTTTCTAGAGTATCCATAAGCAGACCATAATTCCCTCTCATTTACTCTTGATGTGCATTTTCCCAATGAGTATGTTGCAAGACTCATTATGACCTGCTTCCCCTTTCCTCCTTCTGCCAGCAGGACTCCTTTAAATGGCTCTTCTTTCACTAAGAGCCTCTCCCAATCTCTTTGCCCTAGAGACTTTATTTTACCAAGAGTCTTCAGTATCTGGCTGCTACTGGCCTCAGGGCATTTTTTTCCCTATTTTCTGCCTGAATGGTCCATAGTGAGGGCAGAGGAGAGTCTGAAGTAGCTCTGAAACAGCTGTAATGAAGAATTACAGCATCTTATAAAATTTTTGTTTAAGGCCTCACAGGCTTCTTGTTCAAAGAGTCTTTCCTGAGAGCGAGCTCTGTTTAACTGGGTAGAGTCCTGATGGTCAGTGTTACCCTCTTCCTTCTCTATAAGACTGGATTCTTTCCTGGAGGGTACACCTCATTCAAGGAATCTTCCTAATTGATTTAACCCACAAAATGATGCCTACAGGCAAACTTCTGAGCCCAGACACACCTCTGCAACAGTCAATACATGCAAAAGCATCCCCTCATGTGCATGCAGGACTACCTCCTTGCCAAGATGACAGCAAAAATCTCTGGAAACTTTTTCCATCTTTTTTTCAGATTATCGTTTTGATCTACTTGAAGTATTTCAGCTGTATATTATGGATTGCTCTGAAATTTTCTGTCATCGCTTCTGTCAGTGACATAAAACAAACAAGTGTGTGTGAACTATTGTTGCCACTTTGTCTCAGCTGTCTGCCAAAGAAAGGAGGAAGTTGGGAGCCTTCTGCCAGAGATTGCAGGCGTCCATGGAGTTGTTGATCACAGAATTATAGAGTCATAGAATGATTTGAGTCAAATGGGACCTTAATGATCATCCAGTTCCAACTCACTCTGCATGGACAGGGACATCTTCCACTAGACCAGGTTTCCCAAAACTCCGTCCATGGTTTTGAACACTGCCAGGGTTGGAGCACCCACAACTTCTCTGGGCAACCCGTTCCAGTGTTTTACCATCCTCATTGCAAAGAACTTTTTTCTAACTTCTAGTCTAAATCTACCCTGCTCTAGTTTAAAACCATTACCCTTTGTCTTATCACTATAGGCTTTTGTGAAGTCCCTCCCCAGATTTCCCATAGGCCCCCTTCAAATACTGGAAGGCCTCCTCAGAGTCTTGTCTTCTCCAGACTGATCAGCTCCAACTCTTTCAACCTATCCTTGTAGGACAAGTGTCATAGCCCTCTGATCATGTTTGTAGTCCTCCTCTGGACTCACTCCGACAGGTCCATGTCCTTCTTGTGCTGGGGGCTCCAGAGCTGGACGCAGCAATGTGTGTGATGCACATACACATTTTCACTGAAGGCATGTAAAACAAATATCCACAAGAAAACTACTGCCATGTTCCCATCAAGATGTCGTACTGCCCAGAATGAATAGTATCATTCATTACAATGCTTTTATCAACCCAGAAAGCAAAGACAGCCACATGGCAGCTGGCATAGGAAATCAGTGCTACATGCCTGGCCCAGTGGAAACACAGAGGTACACAGGTAATGCAAGGTTAGAGGGATAGACAAATAGACAGACTTATTTTTATGACTTATTTTTATGACTGTGGTGTTTATTTTTACCTGTTCTAGTACATTTGTTTCACGGGACTAACAAGGCAAAGTTTGGTGCAACCAACAACTGAACTGAAGTGACCTATCAATCAATCTATGAAATAGTGTTTATTGTAATATGAACAACAAGAAGGAAAAGATCTGACTAGCTGGTGAAGATTTGTTCTGGGGAATGATTCTACTTAAGATAGCTACTAGATTTTAGATTTCCCTGCTTAAAATGCACCAAAACTGAAATTAGCCTATTAGCAAGAGCTATTACCTACACTTGTGTAACGTTCCTCTGTCCCATTCTAGTGCATTTCTTTTTTCTGCTTTGTTTCCATGGAAAGCGGAGTGCAAAGGTCAGACATATGGTATAAGCAATTGTTTTAAAGGTGGTTAAAAGGCTTTGCTATTCCTTGATCTCACTTTTTTTCTTTTTTTTTTTCCTTTTAGAATGGAAGTGGGAATGAAAGCCAGACACTCATTTTTTTTTGTTATTCTTAGTGGTATTTAATTTGATTCTGTAATCCCGAGAAGCCAGAAAAGGCCATTTACTTCCTTCTACATCTAGGAAGAAGATTGTTCTTGGGGGAAAGTGATGTGATAGGCAGCCCTTGGGTCTATTTTGAACACATTGGCATAGTCCTGTCATGTCATATACTCTGTATTGTACTGTGCATTGCCTAAAAGGCCCAGTCTGAAACAAGACCTCTGTACATACCTAGGAAAGGAGATTAAAGCATAAAGTCTATTTTCCCAAATTTTTTTTCTCCAAATTTTTGAATTTGGAGTACTGTTTACCTTGGTAATGTTTTGAAGCTAAGTACAGTTATATTCGTAAAGCACTTTGAAATCCACCACTGGAAATGATTCTAGACAGAAAGCATTTGCCTTATTGCTACTACTAAGGAGAACTGAGATAAACGTATTAGACTGCTCACTTTTGATGATTTTCTCCTATTTTATTGTCATGCTGCTAGCTCCTATTTCCATGGAAACTGGGACAGGGAAGCAGTTTGTATCACTGTGGAAGCTATAGTTGGGAATGACACATGTAGACTTTAGCTGCTGGATGTTGGCTGATAGCTGAAGAAATTAAGGTACAATACAAGAGGAATGAAAATAGGGAAAGAAAGGGAAGGAGGTCAAGAAATTTCAAAGCTGATGAGCACTCCTCCTTCCTAGTAAAGTTTATGGACATTTTGTGTTTTCCCTCTGTGTTATCACCTTCATTTTCCAGGCCTGTACTTGGACCTGGCCTCCTTTCTATTACTGCTGTACAGTTAGGCAATATTTTGTTGTCACTGTGCCTGAAGGCCCCAGAAAACCTGAAGACGCTCCTGTGCTGGAGCCATGTAAACCTGCAACAAAAAGACTTTCCACAGTGGGAGGGAGAAGAAAGGATAGTAAAGATAAAATCATTTGGCTTTCATCACATGTGCAGGATGGCGACAGAGCCAAAAACGGTCTTTGTCCAGACCTCGTTGCACAGCTCCTCTCTACTTGCTCACTGCTTGCTGTGCCAGTGAAGAGAGAAATATGCCCTTGCCACCTCTTTGTCCAGTGTTTTCTATGCTCCTTCTGAAACGGGGATTTCATTCAAGAAATTGCTTCTTCTGCCTACGTGTTCATTTTGAGCTGCTCTTCTAAACCCCAGGAGTCTACAGAACACTTTTTCACTAGCTCTTTTAGCTATATTACTGCATTCCTCCACCCAATACTTCTCAGACAGAACACTGGTTTTGCTGCACCCAGTGGGAAAAGGTATCTTTTTCCTCTTCGCAGTGTATACTAAACCCTTACCTTCCTGCCCAAGCCACCTGTAGTCCTTCAGAGAGAACTTTTGCATGTGAATTTACTTTTTACTGGAAGGTCCTTATCAAACCATTCCTCTTGTTATTAGTGAGGCATTGCAATAACAGGTGAATTCTCAGATCTTCATCTCACAGTTAGGGATATTTCACCTTTGAATTGCTCAGTCTGATAACACAGGCTGCTCCACCTTTCCACTGAATTCTGTGATCAACCATCCTCTTTGTTTTGAAAGGTGTTGTATGAGCTTTCTTCTTTGCTATCACAAGGGCCACAAGTTTCCTGAGGACATCACTGTTTCTGAACCAAAATTCATGATGGAACTGTTACATTTTAATTATTTAATTTTAAATAAGGTCTTCTGTCTAAAATACATGATATTGAATTAACAGGTCTTTTATTGTTCACAAGGCAACAGGCATGTCACCTTACTGGCAGATACTGATTACTGAGGAAGGTATCTGACAGGGGTTATGCTGGGTCACAGAGATATATGGCCTTTAACTAACCTGCATTGCAGGAAGAGAAATGTTGTGAGATAGGGGGACACACAGGATGAACAGCCCAAGGGCAGGTCTCCTAAATAAGGACTGAGATAATCTTTCTGATGATGTGGGAAAGGACTACTTTTGGGCCAAGTAGAAGGGAGGAATTTTGTTTTGGAGGCTTTAGCACGTATGCTAAAGGTTGTGCACATATGCTAAGACTTGTTCAGGCACAAGAGAGATCAGCCATGAAGTAATGCATTGACAGAGCTGACTAGAGCCTCTGCTACAAAAGCACAGAAATAGTAGAATGAGAGGCATTACTGTGAAAGTCATTCTTCACTGAAAAGTGTATTAAAGCCTTTATTTAGTAGGGGAAAACTCATTAACTGCAATCAGTGCACTTGCTCAGCTTTTCTGGTTTTCTTACAAACCTAAGTAAGATGCAAATGTCATTTATGGTGTGTCATGTATATGTGTCCCCTTTATGTTCTCATCGAACTCTCGGGGTCTATGTATGACTCTTTTTAGCCTAAGAATAGGAAGACTGAAGCACCCTAAGTGTCCAGCCAAACCCAAAAGCTTGCCGTTCTGTAACTACTTGAATAGCCAAACTTACTCTGGGTGCTCAGGAAGAACTGGTATTTATAATGTTGGGGAAGGAAGCATAAAATATCCTAACAGCAGATAAGCTAAGAACCTCACACATCAATGCATTGCACTAAAGGATTAATTTAGTTTATCACAAAAAAACAGTTTTAATGTTAGATTTTTCCTTTTTTGTTTTGCTTTTGTTATTTATTTATTTAGTGCACCAGGGCTCTTTGAATCACTTGCTATTCTTCTTTATCTACTTTTCAGTAAGAAGAGAAGCATAGACACATTTAGGGCATTTTATACTACAGGGAGAATGAATGAAGTGATGTAAATTCATTTAATGATATAACACTATTCCCTTTGTACCTGAAAACTCAACAGAGTAGTGCATCTTTTCTGTCTGTTAACATCTTCTTCCATCTCCAGCCTACTACAAACACCTTCCTTGCTTCATAGATGAGGTTTGTGTTGTCGGAATGTTGTCCACTCCTTGGATCACCTCAAAGCTGATAAGGAATTCTAGCTAAATGAGGACTGCTATCACTGGAACATGAGTTGCCCTTAAACCATTCCTGCAGAAAAAGCCCCACAACAAACATATTTAAACATGAAAAATGAAGATAAAACCAAAGGCATGGAAAATACTATTAGACTCGGGCATCCTCCAAATGTTCCCTAAATTCTCCATCATGGAAATGTCAAAGGCAAGGAAGTGTCTCCGTTCTGCCTTTGCAGCATCTAAATACTTTCACAAATTCTAGACCATCCGGACCTCTACATTCAGTTGTCAGCCCTCATTGTTCCCCAGTATCTCCAGGAATCAGCCTTGCACAATATCAGGGACTGGCAGACACATGTCAGGCATCCCTGGCACTGTAGAAACCCTTTCCGTGTGAGACCCACACTGAAAATGCATGAGAGGATATGCTTCCCTTTCTTCCAAATTTCAGCACATTAACAGAACCAGGCATCAGAGAAGTGCTGAAAGAAATCAGAGTCACCACATGTAAGTCAAACCCATTCCAGCCATAGCTAATGAAAAATACTTACGAGCACCATTAATGACAGAGTCTGTCAACACCATCATGAAGAAGGTGGCCTACCAATTCTCCTAAAACAGTTCAGCATCTCCTGGGAACACTCTTTGGACCTGACTGATCCTATAAATTATGCTTGGCTCCATGGGATTATGAAGTAACCAGAAAAATATTTTCTTTTAAACCTTTTGACCACCAGCCAAGCACCTATCTCATGGTACTGTCACATGATTGACAACACTTACAGGTTAGCGTCTACTTATAGTCTATTAAAAAACATCTGTGCTTGTTTGTACAGTTTGATAATTGTCTCAATTCAGAAATTGTCCAAGGGGTCGAAGAAGAAACTTTTGAAAGGCATTAATTCTGATTAACACCAAAATAATAAGAAAGGAATGAACTCTGAGTGAAGACTAAATGGAAGTAATAAAAAATACCTGAGTAACAAACACTGTAGAAGAGTAAACAACCTCACGGTATTCATCAGAGTGTCTGATTCCTCCAGGCTGCTTTGCCTGACCTAAAGACAGAGCATTAGAGTCAGCTGAAGATCTTCCGAGTGCTGAGTGCTTAGCTTCTAACAGCAATCCTTAAATGCATTCAACACCTCACATCCCGAAGCAGGCAAACAGAAACAATCCTGTCACAGCATTCAGGAGACTTTTATTCCACTTAAGCCAACTCTTCATCACTGTCTCACCATGCAGTGGATGTGACACAGAGTGGCAAAGCAAAAGGTTCAGGGAAAAGTAGATGACTTAACCATTTTCCATGCACCTAATGTAGATGATTTCATCCCCTAAAATAACTGAACCCGTAAGAAATTTTAGCAAGCAAAGAAGGTTCCTGTATACAGTAACTATAAGACAAACCACACTACATTTGACAGATGAGTTGTTTTCTTTCTGTTTCCTTAAAATCTTTTCCCTTATAATCTCAAGACTAGAATAGCCCATAGGAAGTTGTAAGAGGGAAGAAAACTCTTCCTCCAGGGAAGTTATACTTTCTTGGGATGATTTTCCACCAATTATTCCAATGGTGCAAAGATAGAGCATTGCACTCCTTTTACTACCTTGGGACTTTGACCACATTTCTTCTTCTTACACTGCAGAAATCACCATGACTCATGCGTGCATGTGTGACATCATTTGCAATCAAGCCACATCCAAATGTTTTCCTTCCTAGCACAGTCAATGGGAAATGAAAGCAAAACATGAAGAGGAGAGCATGTCCCACCTCTTTTGAGGTGGAAACAGTGATCCTCTTGCCATCCTCTCATTCCTCACCTGTTTCTAGTATGAATCGTTAAGTGTACAGAGAGATTTCCACAGCATCCCAGGAGCAGGAAGCGTCTTTAGTGAGAGAAGCAGAGTGCTGGAACACGCTGCCCAGAGAGATTGTGGAATTTATGTCTCTGGAGACTTTCAAAATCCATTGGGACATGTTCCTGTGTGATCTACTCTAAGTGATCCTGCTCTAGAAGAGGGGTCGGAATAGATGATCTTCAGAGGTCCTATCCAGCTCCTACCATTCTATGGTTCTGTGAATACATCCAGAGAGAGCTGCTTGCAGGTCCCCAGATTGCAATCTGATTCCATGATCAGATAACTCTCCTAATTTTGATTTTTTAGAAGTCCAGGGGAGCAGCTATGAGTTTCAAAGATGAGTTTCTGAACCCTAAATGGCACTGCTTTCTCCGCCTTTGCAATAATAGAGTAGGAGAAGAAAATCAAGAAAAAAAAAAAAAAATAAAAGGCAGAGGGTCACTTACAAGGCCCAAAGTTATCTTTCTTTGCTGTGAAAATTAGGTGTCTGTCACCATACAGAGACAAAGCAGTACAGTTCTGGCCAGCTCTTACAAGGAAAACATGAATCCCTGCAGCATTCTGTGTCTCCTCTCTGTCTGGGAGGTGATGCATTCCTCTGGAAAGTGCTCTGGTTTCCTGTGCCATTCCATATGCGTATTGTCACTGAAAGCTGGATTGCCTTTGTTGCCTCTGTCGCCTCTCTCGTCCCCTTGACCTAGCATGCTCACTTCTAACGATTACAGTGCAGTTGGATTCAGGATTTATAGGAAGCATTGACCCAGAAAATAAGCAAGATCCTACTATGAATCCCTGACCATCCTTGGTTTGAATCAGTCCAGGTTTCTGTCACCAACACAGCCTTGATAATATATTTTTTTAACTAAATGAATTATCTGAAATGTTTCCTACAGTAGATTTCCTAGTTTAAATATTTTAAAAACAATTGAACTTCTTCTTACTTGAACTACTGGATCCCTGTATTATTAAAAACTTCCCTTGCTCTACTCATTTTTCTTTATTTCCTTGTTGAGATCACGAGTTAAGGATTTTTTTTCTTCACCTCCTAACATATTCTTTGTTTTAAAACTTACTCAGATTGAGCACTTAGGGAAACAAAGATGATACCATATTACAGAATCATAGAATCATAAAATCATTGCAGTTGGAAAAGACCTCTAAGATCATTAAGTTCAACTGTCAATCCAGCATTACCATGACAGAGCACTGGAACAGGCTGCCCAGAGAGATTGTGGAGTTTCTGTCTCTGGAGACTTTCAAAATCCATCTGGACATGTTCCCATGTGATCCACTCTAAGCAATCCTGCTCTAGCAGGAAGATTGTTTTTTGAACACCTCCAGAGATGGGAACTCCATCACTATGCCAGGCAGCCTGTTCCAGTGCCTCACCACTCTTTCAGTAAAGAAAATTCTTAATATCCAATCTAAACCTCCCCCGGCACAACTTGAGCCCATTTCCTCTCATCCTATCACTTGTTACTCAGGAGGAGATCAAGCCCCACCTCACTACAACCTCCTTTCAGCTAGTGGTAGAGAGCAATAAGGTCTCCTCTCAGCCTATCTTCTCCATGCTAAATAATCCCAGTTCCCTCAGCTGCTCTTCATAGGATTTTTTCTCCAGACACTTCACCAGCTTAGTTGCCTTTCTCTGGACCCATTTCAGCACCTCAATGACCTTCTTGAAGTGAGGGGTCCAAAACTGAACACAGTACTCAAGCTGTGGCCTCACCAGTGCTAAGTGCAGGGGAACAACCACTTCTGTATTCCTGCCCACAGCACCATTCCTGACACAGGCCAGGATGCCGTTGGCCTTCTTCGCCACCTGGGCACACTGCTGGCTCATGTTCAGCCGGCTGTCCATCAACAGCCCCAGGTCCCTCTCTGCCTGGCAGCTCTCCAGCCACTCCTCCCCAAGCCTGTAGCGCTGCTGGGGGTTGTAGTGAGCCAAGGGCATGACCTTGTTGAACTTCATACAATTGTCCTCAGCCCACAGATCCAGTCTGTTGAGATCCCTCTGCAGAGTCTCCCTCCCCTCCAGCAGATCAACAATCCTGCTCCATTTGATGTCACCTGTGAATTTACTGAGGGTGCACTTGATCCCTTCATCAAGATCATTACTAAAGACTGGCCTCAAAACTGAGCCAGGGAACACCACTTGTGGCTGGCGACTGACTAGATTTAAGTCCATATTCTGTGCAATCTCCCTCAAAGTTTATCAAAGAACTTAGTTGGTCAAATACTGGTCTTTGTTAGGAGTCAGTATCTTATGGTGCTGATTTATAGTAGGTTCTGGAAACACATATACAAGGAGTAAGATTTGACCACTGTTATTCTCTAAGACCCCTCACAAAACCATTTATCTGAAATAGCAAATCTATCTACAGAGCTTGTGGAAGAAATCCTCAGAGTAAGAAGATGGAGGAAAATGGCACGGTTTCAGAAAGGCACAGAAGATTGCAGTGCTGGTGCCAGCACCAAAGAGAACAGAGACTGGAACAATCATGGTTCACATTTTATTAACCTGCTAAAATGGTATCCTTAACGGTTACACACACTGTGAACAATAGCCTTACAATCTTCCCTATGGTGGAGAAACTATGACTTACTACTGCAAAACCTGCATGTTTTCTTCATCCTAAGGAACTACCATCTGATGGTTTGAGTCAGGAAGATGAATTAGATGTTCCTATGATGTGTTTCTGACTTTGTATGAGTGAGGGAAAATCGTTCAACCTCTCTCTGCTGCAATTTCCTCATCTGTGGAAGTAGGAAAATTCCTTTTCACATGGAGAGACTCTGTAGGTGCAAGTTTTGCAGACTGCATTTTAAGCAGCAGAATGGAGAGCTGCACAGCATGGATGTGAAGATTTATTCTGTACACCTGTGAGCACCTTACTGCTACCTGACCACATTTGTCAAGTCCTCAAGCTTTTCAATCCAAACCTTTCTCATCCAAAGATACTTTCCATAAACTTACAAGCATGGGGCATGTTTCTGGAGCTATTACTGACAAACTCAACTTCAATTGCATGTCCCAGGTCTATCTCTCTAGGTCTCTTGCAGGGTCTTCTTGCTTGGGGACACCGTTGTAGGAAAGGATAAGATGTTCAGTTCTTAAGATGTTCAGTTCTTTTGGGCTGTGTGTGCCCTAAGCCAGAAGGACAGGTGACTTTTAAACCCCATGTTTCAGCAGCATACGTGTGTCTTGCATTTCTCAAATGGCTACGGAGTTAAAAGCTGGGACTGGGTGCTAGGAGTGTGCTTTTGTCACAGCCATTTACATGTGCAGTTGCACACAGTCATGAAGACAAATCAGAGTTTATGCTTTGTGGTAAAGGAGAAAGCTTGTGGGACTCAGTTTCAGAAGACTCAGGTCCTTTCAGGGGTGATGTTGGCCATTGCTGGCAGTACATAGGGAGCTGGGCAGGAAAGGAGATGTCTGGTTTTGACATACAAAATGAAGGCGGTCTGGCTGGTGTAAAATGAGCACAGGGGAGATTAGCATAATTCACTGTTTGTGTACTAAGGGCCTGTCTTGTACTGAGGGCCTGCATTAACATCTTCTCTTGGTTAGAGAGAACAGCTCTAAAGTCTTATCTGTGGGAAGACATATAGGCAAGGAAAGACGCACCAGACACTCCTTCTTTCCCCCAGCTTCCTTGCCTTCCTGCCACCTCTTCCCCCGTGTGTATCTGTCTCTCACAGCAGCAAGTAGGGGATCCTTGGCATTGTTTATTCAGCTGTTTCCTCCCATCAGTGCTGCAGCTTGCATCTAGCCCTAGTGTCCCATGTCTTCTAGCGGCTGATCAGCAACTGGAAATTTTAACTATTACTCCTAGGACATTTTGAATCTGAAACAGCAATCCTGAAGGGGAAAGCAGCCGCAAAAGAGCAGATGAAAGCTTTAAGTAGAAAGGAAATGAGTAATTGCTCTTGCATAAAAACAAAGCAAGCTATAAATCATACCTACAAGCCAAAACAGGAAGATTGCAAAACAAAACAAAAAATACCTTCTGAAACAAGCAAACGAAAATCTGGTGATCACCTGGAAGCACAGCCATCTCAAAGAACACCTCATAGCTCGTAGCTTTACATCATCACCAATGGCTGCCTTGCAAGAGACACAAGTCAGGGATAAGTCAACCTGCCCGTTGAAATGCAGATGGTAGCAAAGAAAACAAGAGTTGCAGAGTCACTTCTGCCTTGAGAAGCTGCATTCTTCCTTCACGTGCTGCAAGGGCAGGCAGAAATTAATTAGATTTCAATGGCTTACACAGTTAATTGGAAATCCTAATGAGTCACTGCTGTTTTTTCTACAGGCTATTCTGGCCACTATGATGTGGGTAACAAATATTATATAGTCTCTAGTATGTACCTTATAACTGTATATAACATACATGCATATAAAAATATATGTAGCAATGTATCATATAGCTTAAGAGAGGTTCATCTGAAATGTGACATCTTTGTGAAAACCTGTTGGGAGAGGGAGGGTCAGTGTACCAAGGCACCACATATCAGGAAACATTTCTCACACACATTTACTCAGGAAACATTTCTTGCACACATTTACAGAGGAAAGCCCACACAGTTCTGTACAACCCTGACAGCACTTTATCAGACCTCTCCCCTTCACTTGTCCTTTCTCTCTCTGTTTCTCATGATCTTGTCTGGGTGTGGTGCTTTCCTGACACTGGCTGACCTCTCAGATCTCTTGTGTCTGCTATTTGCTTTCACCAAACTACATTTAGTTCTGTTCTCTTCCCATAAGGACGTCACAGTCTGACCCTTTGTGCTTATACTTCAGTTTGAGTTTTTATTAATTTGAATAAAAAACGTATTTTTCTTTCCAGATTATTGATAAGTTGTATATGATTCTTAGCCTGAGATAAAAAGATGTTTAACGAAAGCTCTGCTGCCTCCTTCCACATGGAGAGGGATGGAGTCCATAATTGCACATGACACTATACACTTCTGCTATCCCTCAGTGACCACAGAGGTAAATCTAAACAGATACAGATATTTACAATGAAGCAGCCTATCCATACTAAATGTTATTCAAGCAAACCCATCTCCATTCACAGGTTTCTCGTTCTCACCAGCCTTCCTGGATAGGTGTGCTTTCATGCTTCCCGTGGAAGTGATAGGCAGCTAAAATGAGTCTTTTTGCCATTAGGTTCATGGGAATTTTTCTTCCACAGATGGGTCATTATATAATGGCTTTACTGCAGAGTAATACATGATTACTATTCCTGAGACACTGAAAAAATGTTAGATAATACTGCTTAGTACTAAGCAGTTATCAGGCTTTGCTTCAATATGTTGGAAATCCTTTGTATAGCAGAAGCCCAGGACACATGTAAATATAATTTAGATTGTATCAAACATCAAAAATAGTAAGAGAAATCTGCTCATGAGCGTCCTGAGTCACAAGGGATTTACAAGTAAACCTGCGTAGGATTTCTTTGGAGGGAATTATTTTCCCACTCTCTTAAATGAGCAAAGAAAGATCCCAGAGAGAAGCAGATCCACCTAGGTGAGGCAGTACAGGCTGTGGGAAGGCTTCCTGGAGGTCTGGAAGGGAAGGATGCTTGGAAGAGAGCTGTAGTTTTAGTAGGTCCATGTCAGTGGGGACATTGCAGAACCTCAGTATGTCAAGGAAAAGCCTCAACAGAGGTGCTATGTTGGTGCTGGAAAGGCAGCTGAGCAGGGCGACAGGGCTGTGGTGGTCTCTGCCCCTTCCTGCACCCCATAACACTGAACCTGTTCCATCAGGATTCAAATCCATGACAGGAGCACAGTTCCACATACTTATAAACAGCTCGTTACCAATACGGCCTCATTAACATGCTGCATATATAGATAACGTTGAGAGAGAAGGGAGGCTATGTCACTGCTGCTCTTTTTTGCATGAGTCTAAAATTGAAATATTCAGTCAAGAACTATTGCTGCTGAGAGCTTGTGAAGAGCTCATCCTGGCCACAGCTGTAATGCCATCAGAAAACATTATCTTTATCTGCACTCAAATCCAAAGTTAATACAATCACCAATGTTGCATTTTGAATGTGGGGCTATGTTTGACCCTGTACTCTGCTATTGTCCCTTACTTGTTTAATGTCAGAGCGTGCTTCAAGATGTAAAACTGGAAAAATAAATATAATCCTTGTGCTGATGATCTCATGCTCATAGTACTGCTTTGTAGTACTGTAACAGCCTCTACAAAAACCTTTACTGCATTAGATTGCGTGTAAGAACTAATTTACCCAGGAGCTTTTGCATGAAGGTTGCAATAAGACCACAAGGCAGTCTTAGTTATCACCCTGAGTTCTCACCTTTTGTGAGTCTGAAAAACATGCGCCCTTTGAGCTGAAAATGTTCATCTCTGCTTTCTGGCCAGAACTAAATTCTTGCAGTGAGCTTTACCTCTTCAACTGTTATTGAGTTATGACAAAGTATAAAACATTTATCATTTATTCTGTTGTAAAATTAATTCTTGCAATGCTGTGTTGTGGTTTTTTTTTAAGCTAAACAACAGCAAAAAACAGCTGAGGTGTAAGAAATAAAATCTGGCGGGACTCCACTTCAGCTCAAGATTGATCCTTCTGCCAGTTCTTTCTCAGGAAAATAATTCAGCATGGACAACAAGTTGAGTACATGCTCACATCCCCTCCAGGTCAGTGCTAAAGTTACAGTTAAGTATGTGACGAAGTGCTGTGTGGGATAGAGACAGTTTACAGAATTGTGACCCAGCTGTATTTCTTGTCTGGAAGACAAAATGTCTAAAAAGGAGCTGAGGAAAAGCATTTCAAAACTAGGCTCTCAAGACACAGAAAAGACAAGCTATGTCTGCAGTGGCACACTTAAATGCAAAGGGTCAAGACCCTCATATCCAGGATACTGAGAGCAAGATTTGCCACAAGTTCTTGCTGTATTTCCAACAGACACTTTCCAACAAGTACAGAACTTGGTGGGGGAAGATAGAACATGGTTCAGTTATGCAGCGGATGCTGGCCCACCACTGCCCACAAAACAGGTACTCCCCAAAGAGGCCAGGATGGATAGAGACTATTATTAAATGCTTTTTCCTCTTCAGATCCTCTAGTCTTCCTCACCTGATTCAGCTAACTGGGCATTGTGACAGACCTGGTAACCACTGAGCTGGTCTGTGAAAACATTTTTAACCCAGGACTTCCCTACATCTGACCCACAATCTGTTTAACTGTTCCACACTACTGAGAAATAAGAAAACAATCCTAAATTACCAAATGAAAGTTCAACTTTCACTATACAAATCTGAGTGTTCTGCTGCTATGTCCCTTACCTTGATTTCTTTTTTTAATACTTAATACTGATAAATGACAACAATGAGCTAGTGTCTCTGTCTTTCTTACATTTAAAAAATAGACCACATCCATATACTATCCAAAACCACCAAAATATCTATTTCCTGTTTGATTTCTTTTTTATGAAAGTAAGCTCTTGAGGACTTCTATGTTCTCTACTGGCAGCATCAGCTTCCCCGGGCAAGCAATCTGTTTCAGTATTGCTTCACTCCTGTACAGGGATTTGGAAATATTTCTGTGCCTCTAATGTGAATTTCCAAATCATAGTGCTTTTTCTCAGTCTGCAAAATTCTACTATCAGGATTGCATGCTTCATTCAGAAACCACAAGTGGTGATTAACAGGCTAAATACTGGACCTGACACGAACTCATTAACTGACATGACCTAAGCAGAAGCAGCATCAGATTGCCTCCTGAGCCAGCAGCGGGTCACATTGTGAATTCTGCAGAGCCCAAAAGCAACATGAGCAAAGCTTTCCTGTAAAACAGAGACACATTAACTCAAGGTTCAGAGTACATAGCAGCCATATGAATGGAAGCCTCTGATTAGGAATTGCAAAAAAAGAGGTTAATGTTTAGCCGGCTTATCTGCTGATAAAATATTGCCAAAGATCTTCCTTAGATTCTGATTTCTAACTGGTACGTATCATGAATTGGGTAGCACACAGCAATTTTGGCTGTGTCTTTCTGAGCTGAGCAAGAGCATAACAGATACACTGCTGAGTATATTTTGTTTAGCCTTAGCTTGTCTGTTTTTCAATTCTGTCCCCATCTTCGGTGTTTAATAATGCAAAGGAGGTATCTGTTCTTTCAACATCAGACTGAAATAGGGAGGTGGAAATTGTTTAAAACATTTTAAATTGCTGACACCTTGTGTGTGAAAGGTTTAAAAATGGTAGATAAATAGTTATGAGCAAATAAGTTAATACTCTTGAAGACGGTACATGAAAGTATGTGCTGCTGCATTTAGCCCATCAGCCTTGCACACAAACACCAGAGCTCCCTTTTGTGTTTGAGATTGGAACAGTGCATCACTGCGAAGGGATGTGCAGCACCCTAGCATCACATTCTAGCACTTCCCCGTCCATCTTGAAGGCAGTGGAGGAGTTGGAAGAGGCTGGAGCAATGCTGAAGGAGCTCAATGCTGTCCTGAGTGACACAGTGTGCTGTTTATCTACAGAATGCGCATCCTGTGTCCCTGCTGGGAGTCGTCAGGGCAGCAGATCTGGCAATGGGGCCCCATCACCATGTCCTTGCTGTCAGTCTTCTTTACAACTTCTTTTAGGAATTTCTTCACATCAAGGGCTGATCTGGGACAGCGCCGGGAATGCAAGGTTAAGCACTTTCTCTTGCTGTCCCCTAAGCCACAGTACAAAGCCCAGGCATCAAAAACACTGCTCAAAGGCATTTTAGGACTGCGCTTATTTTCTCTGAAATATTTTCCAAGCAGTGTTTAGAGTCACAAGGTGTCTGGGGCCACAGAGATCTCAGAATGTCCCTGGTTACCAGCCCTGCTCACTTGCTCGCATCTCTGCATCTGTAAGGATGCTCTGCTCTACCTGCTGGTTGATTTCTGTGTATTCAAGTGACAGATGGAAGAACAACAAGCCAACTTGTGGTTGTTTGTGGGAGAAGGCATGGCTCTTTTTGCACTTGTCCATGGGCAGCTTGACAGAATCAGACTGCCCGTGTGTTGCTGTGAGTCTGAAAACTCTGTCAGTTTAACCAGTGGCCTCCTACTGTTTCCCTGTGCTCTCCCACTGTCCCAAGCCCTCCTCTTTCTGCTGTGTCCAAAAGGGGAACAGTGTCTTCAGTGTCTGCAGTGTCCCAAAAGGGGAACTACCTTTGCTCTGCGGTTACTCACTGCTTGGCATTGTCATTGCCGGTACACAACAAAGACTACCAGCTCCTGCAATAAAAATATTAACCAACTACTACTGCTGGCATTGCTGTGGTCTTAACTAGACTAAATGGCTTGAACTGCTGTGTCCTCTCATTAAAAGAGACATAATGAGAGCAAAGAAATAAGGTATGGCAATATGGAGTTAATAGGCTTGGCTGGCCCAAGTGTTGTTCTTGTGCATTGTGAGCCTTGACCAGGAAGGTTCGTAGATGTAACAGCCATTCAAAGACATGGTAGTTGTAGTTGTAATGGTGCCCAAAAGCACTCTTCAGGACGAAGACAACTTGTCGGGTCCCTTAAACCATGCTTCAGATGCAAGTAACTTAAAGAGCCATGAGAAGGGAGGCAAAACATTAAGGGAATGTGATTTGGTCACAGCTAAATTGTACACACCTGCACTGGGATGGTATGAGATTCCTTACTGAGGTTTGGTATTTGTATTTATCCCAGGTGTATATACTCTTTGGTGTTAAAAGTATGAGCAAAGAGAGGCTATACCAGGAGATGTCAAGCATAATGCATTTTTTGAATAAAATTGCTCTCTTTGTATGGGACATATTATCTTGCTTTATTAGATCAGTTATAAGCCCACCACAGACATCTCTATATTCACTACTTTGGTGACAGAAATGAAACAAGAAGTAATGTTTTTGCCCCTTTTTCTTATGTAGACACTGATCATTAAGAAATTAAATGAAGCTGATTCAAATTTAAGCACATCAACTGGAACAATAATCAAAGTCAATAAAGGAGATAAATAGAGAGGAGAAGCATATCAGATCCCAGAAATATCCACAAGGTCCTCTGAAAAGCAATTTATGGCAGTAGATTCCTACATAACAGAGCCATAATTTGAGGATATTTGATAATAGTCTAGCCATTTCCACTGAAATTTTGGTGAAGGCTGTACGTGTACATGGTTGTAGGTGACGTGATTTAGGGAGACATAGGGTAACAAACATCTGTGCTTCAAGCTGGATCCAGAATCTACGCTTGAACTCCTGAATAACAAAGTTTGACTTTCAAAAGTGCTGAGCCTCGTTTGGACCTACTAGAGTAACCATTATTGGAGAATGAGGCCAGTTCCCTCTTGAGTCAGTCATGCTGTAGGGTACAAACACTCAGCTCCTGCTTCTCTCTTATTAATGTAAGTCCTGATTCTTCACTGCATTTTACCTGTAAGGCAGCCAGCCATCAGAAGAGAGCTTTACTAAAACTTGATATCTGTAACAGTAGTTCCAATGGAAGGACTCTGAGCCTTGAAATGTTTGGAAAATCCTTTTTATGTTTGAAAGATCTCATTTTAGTAATTTTTAGATTGAAAATATTAACCATTTCCTATGTCATGCTAAGTAGGTGCTATAGTAGTAGTTAGAGTAGTTTGAGTACTATAGTTAGAGGGAGAGTACTGAGGACCCTTACACTGTTCATAGCGAAGTGGTGAGGGCATGGCCCAAGGTGTGGCCATTTACTGCCAAGGGGATGCCTTCTGGAGGGCAGTGAGAAAGGGAGAGCGGATCAAAGATGACATATGACTTCTTCCCAAATACAAAAATAGAAAAAGGAGGAAAAATAAATTTGAAATTGAAAGACATATTGAACAACATGATCCAGAGGGAAAGAGGGGAAGAGGATTTGGCTTGGCTTTCAGTATTTCAAATCAATGCCTTGATATGAGATAAGAGAAATGAGATGAGAAAAATTGTGAAAGCTTAAAAATTCCCACAGGTTGAGAAAAAAAAAATTATCTACCCCTGTCTAGTTCTGAACTCAGATTAATACCATCTATCTGCAATGGCAGTGAGTTCTGTCTTTGGTCCAAATCTTATCCCCAAGCATCTCTCAGGAGAAGCGGCCCAAATGATGGCAGATAGGGTTGCATGGGGAAGAGTGTGCCCTGGCAGTTACCTGTGCTCAGTCTAGACCCACTCCAGCTACTGTTGAAGAAGGTGTTAGAGCTTCCTATATACAGATTTAGAAAGGCGCTTTTTATGCCAGCAGATGAAGAACAACGGTCAACACAAGCAGATGCTTCCACATCAGCTAGTGTTCAGCACTTCTTAGAAGAATGCAGTGTGAGGTTTGTGTCCACGAGCACTGAAGAAATTCATGAGGAAGCTATTAATGTCATTTAATTATATGTCCTATTGAACGTAACTCAGTATATAAAGTTTTAAAGCTATCTTTAGTGGGGATAGGATCTAAATCAGAAGAGATGCTGCTGGTATAATGATCTGATAAAATGAAAAACCTAGACCGTTTTATTTTTCTTGTCTTCAACAAGGACTTTTCTAAAAATTAATGTAGCTACAGACCATGAGCCTTGTGCCACCTCAAGGATTTTCTTTACTGAAAATTCTGGTTTATAACTCTCTGCATAGAGGAACCAAGAAAAAGCTTAAGGCAGCTGGCTGTGCTCAGTGTACGAGCATAAACCAAGAATGTGACAAAGCAGTAACTACTGAAGGTTAATAGGAGGCTCAAGGGGGCACTGGACAAGGACCCAGAATAAACAAACAAGCAGAGGCACATCTGAGTCAGGATACCACCTGAAATGAAGTACTCAACAATAAGAGACTGCTTAAGGGAATATCATTGGCCTGCCACTTCCCTATGGACACTGCTTCCATTGATTTTACGCAGCCCATCCTTAGGAAAAAAAATTGTTTCCTCCCCTCATTCCTCCCAAAAAAGAACAGAAATAGGGAAGGTTAAGGGAAAGAAATTTGAGAGAAAGCCAAGTGATGTCTGAACAGATTATGCTTCTGGTTAAATGTGTTTTCCTGCAATATAGAAGACTCAGTTAAAAATCCTTCCTCAACACTGGGTAAAGAACTTGAACCCTGAATCCATCACAGACAAGAATGGGAACCCCATCTTTGGACTACAAAATCCCTCTTTTGCATGTGTATTTTACTCCTATATTTTTCACAATGAATATCAAAACGCCTTCAGTAAATTTTGCTGCAGAGATGGAAAATTGCAGTAATTACAAATCTTACTTCTGAATATGAAAAAAGTAATTTCTAGCCCTCTTCCACTCGTGGTAATCTGATACAACTGACCTCCCAGACCCAGGTAGCTTGAATGAGGACTTGTATAACCTGAATTTCCCCTGTGAAACCACACCGGGATTTTGCAGGCCCACACATCTTCCCTTCATTGTCCGGGACAGTTGCTATGTTTATATTGTCCAGATCTCTTGCCCTTAGGAGTCTGAGTAGCAATTTTTATTGAAAGCACGGTAGATGATCACAGCAAAAAATACCACCATTGCAACGCCACCAGGTCTGTTAGGAGACTTGGTTATTTTCATTGCCTTTGAATTTTCCACACATATTAGAAGTGGTCACTGGTCTTAGGGTCAGCTGGCTATGGAATCTCTACATTTTCAGCTTTTATTCCAAATTGGCTCAAATATGTCCTCGAGAAAAATTTTGCTGTGATATGACCGCTTTTACAAGTGATCTTGTCGTGGTCCTCTCATCTCCTCTCATCAGTCTTCAGAGGCAGATCATGCCTCGCTCTGATTGTTCACCTTCCCAGCAGAATGACTGGCATGAACACTTACAATTTGTTGGTTTATGCAGCTTATTCTCAGACCTTTTCTAACCTCTGTCTTGAAATTGCCCCATAACTACCTTGATTGATGTGTTCTATGTCATTCAGTTGCCTGCATTTCCTTCTAGTCGATGATATCATATTTTTGGTGAACTGCCATGCTTCATGTTACAATGCCCCTTCAGAAAAGAAGCCAGCTAGGTATATCTCAGTCTCTTGAAGCATATATTTAAATGCCACCTCTGCAATGTCAGTAGCATGTGATGAAAGCTTCCAGAAGCTGATAGTAATAACTTTTTAGAAAGCTATCTAGTCATTCATGGTCACCTCCTCTTTCAAGGTTTCCTGCTCTTGAACACATTGGATATATTTCCTATGTATTTTTCAGATGTATACCCTCCTTCAAGCCCCTGTTTCAGTGTGGCCTTCAACACGGGAGACACCTACTGCCACTTCTGCAGCCTCTGTCACATCTTTCTGTACACATCCCGGTATTTTGGGATGGGTCGGCAGTCTCTGAAGTATGCGTTAGCTATCCCAAGTTGAGGTAACCATATACTACATTTGTGTAACAGTAACGATGAAAGTTTACATACACCTAAAGGTTCCCGCATTGAAAAAATGTGGCCAGTTTACCAATAGTCTGTAAACTGGCTGAATCCCTTCAGTGTGGATGTGTGTTCGATTACTTCTGCCTTCCCAAGGCCAGGTCACAGACTTTAGGTGGTCATTGCGCTTCTGCATGTGACGCCACTTCCAGCTGCACTCTTGCATCCATGAACAATCCCAGAAGACAGTGGGGATTCTGCCACAATTTGCAGAAGGCTTCATTGTGTCTGTACTGCCAGAACATCATCCACAATGATGCAACCTCCTAAGAATCTTGTTTGTACATCTTTATGGTAACATGGAAAGTCTTGCCCTTACTTTTTACCCCAAATGCCATTCTTTGCCATTTCTATCAACCTAATGACATTCAAAATACGATGAAGTAGGTCCCATGACATTTATTAATATCTATTGTTGGCATCAGTTGCCAACAAGTTTTGCTGATATCAAGTCAGCTTATATTTCTCCTTTTGTGGGCCTTTGATCCTGAGCTCTTTTTAGTGCTTTGTTTGAAGCACTAAGGGTTGCTGGCAAACAGCTTGTCTGGTTTCTAGGCAAGTACCATGCTACTCATCCAAATCCTGGCATCTGTGATAATATGATCTCCTTTTCCGTTCTCTTTGTGGCTCCCATTGTTAGTTGTTTTGCTCTTGTAACGGAATTCAATGATTTTCTGGGAGTCAGCTCCCGTAATAGCCAAATTGTTTTATCTATTATCACATGTAACAAGTCTGGAAGACATCCTGGTCGATCAAAAAATATAACATAATGGTAATGTGTTTAACTAGCCTTCTGGCTGCCTTGATGGAACAGAAGATTTAGTTCCTCCTCCTCCACCTCCAGTTTGCCATTTATATATGGGAAGAGTATTTAGTTTGGCTTTGGGGTTTTTAGGGTCATATATTCTAATAAAAGCAGAGGCTTCTTTGTTATCTTTGCTCTCTACCTGAAATCCCAGCCTTCTTTCCCCATACCCTGCTTTTGAGTCACACTATATTTCTGGTTGTGGGAATATGACATCATAATATTTTAATTTCCTCTGTTTTTCTTCACTTTCTTTGTTTGCAAAATGCTCAGGGTGCCTTTTTGACATAATACGTATGGCCAAGTACCAGTGATCATTTGGTTTTCATCTTCTAGTTTATTTGTGGCTTTCGCCTTTCTCTTGCACCTCATGCACTTCTCGTGCACCTCTTGCACCTATTCCATCAAGCTTTATAGACATTTTCTGTTCGTTTGTGTGTTTTGTGGTTGGTGGTTTCCTTTGCTGTTTTGTGTTGCACTGAGCTCACGTGCAAGTACTCGCTCCTTGGATGCTTGCTTGTTTCTGTGATCCTTTGTTTCCCTTGTTTATGCATTTTATTCATCATGGCATTCAGAGTGTGTTCTCTGTGGTTGTCTTTTCTGTATCTAGCTATGCTTTCCTTGTTTATGCCACTACATTATCTGGCAGTATGCCCTTTGCCTATCCCATCTTCACTTTGTCTTTGAATGGAAGATTGCCCGTTCGCCTCACGAAAGACTGTCAGTCTTCATGGAGTTCCATGGCTGCTTGTGTCATTTTCCTTCAAATGCCATTGCCTTTCTTCTTGATTATGACTATACCCCAAACTCCTTCACCTCTTACGACCACAAATTGGTCCTTTTGCATGCATTGTAATTTAAACAGTCTCTTGTTCTCTCTTTCTGAGTACTCCCACTGAAACGATAGATTATTGTTCAATTCCACTGGGGAGTTGAGTACATTTTTTGAGCATTTCTAAGATTCTGGATGAAGCCTGCTGGTCTGCCACTACTGAATGCTGCTGATGCAGGTGATGGCCTTTCCCACAATGCTAACATAGCTAGTTTCAATTTTGCTTTCTTTTTTTTTTAGCCAGCCTCTTGCAATCTTCTAATTGTTCCAGCACAATTTTAAGAAAATAGTTTTGCCAAAAGAATTGGAAAGTTGTCCGTTTTCAAGAGCATCTACTTGGGAACAGGAAAATTATCATTATCACAAGAACTATTGTATTTGTTTGAGGAGGATTGCTTGCGGATTTGAGAGCACTTTGGAGTCTGTTTTTTTCCCTGCCCCTGTTTTGTGTGCACTCTTGGGAAGTGTTTTGTCATTATCAGCTGTATTTTCTTGAAAAATTATTATGCCTGGATAAAGACCACAGTTCTCTTCTTCTTCCCCAACTTATGGACTGAGTGCCAAATTGCTCTAGCTTTACAAAGAGAATGAATAATGACTGCACCATCTTCTCTTAGGACAAAATCTACAGTGAAAATTGTGGGTGTTATTCTAAGCACTACAATATGCTCCACGCTGCTCATAATGGGGCAGTTCTATTCTGTCAATAATTAACAGTGTCTCACAAGGAAAGAGTTTTAACTCTTTGCCTACAGTACAGTCCATACACCAGCTGCTTGTACAGTCTGTATTATAAATGCAGGAGACAGCATTGCACAACAGGTTTATCCACAGTGTTCTGCTAGAATTGTTATGCATTGTGCTTAAAAATATGTTAAGCATAATAAAAAAAAACAATATCAAGTGACTGTGCCTTGTACAAAGGGAAGAAAAAGGCAGAGAGCCTTCTCTAACAAGTTCCTCCCAGTTTGTGAGAAATTGTTCCATTTCCAGGGGAAAAAAAAAAGAAGTCTTTGGCAGAAATATTTTCCAAAAATCTATGATAAATCACCTTGTGATCAAAGTGGTGCAGTCACATTCATGTAATGCTGGGAATTCATCCTACATTTCATCTGGGTAGCAAAACATTAAGGCTGCAATCTTGCCATGCATACGTGATGTGACATTCCTAAAGTACAGGGTGTGAGTAGCTATTTAACTCCTCGTGCTTGGGGTTGTGGGATGTTGTAGGGTGCTGCTGCTCCACTGAAGAAATCAGACAAGTTCTATGGAATCAACTCAACAGAGCTTCTCGGATAAACACTCCAGCTCTTCTGTCCATATGAAATCCTAAGTACCAGCAATCATCTCCCATGTGCTCTGCACATAACACTGTGATAACACCCATTTTCTTGCTGGGCTGAGTTCCTCAGCTTCTGATAGCAGCCCTAGCCTTTCAGCTAAATTTGACTGTAATCTAATATAATCTTTTCGGTTGCCAGTGAATCAGCCTCCTTGGGCAGGCTTCCTACGCACCACCTAAACCTGGTGAGCAGATAAGCACATCTGTAGGTGACTGCAAATACAGTTGCATACTCCAACAGAGAGGTTTTCTGGAGCAGTTAGTGTTTGGTTTAAGTTATATTATTTTGATTATTTATGTCATGGCACTGTTGGCACAACTGCTTGGGAAGGACAAGGCAGCACAATGCTTACTCACAGCCTCCATCATCCTTGTCAGAGCAAGAAACACATGGTGGAACAAAGCTTACCCACCTGTGGGAGACTGTTCATCTTGTGCTGGATAATCTTGATGCTACCCTTAACAGCAGGAAAAAGCATTGTGGTATTCAGGGCACGCACTTCTATGCTTGTAAATTTTTCTGTACGCTCTATAATCTGGATTACAAATGCCAGGCAAATTATAATAATATCTCTACCACCTTTAGATATTGATCCTTCAGTCTACCATGTAATAAAAATTACTGTAAAGAACTGGAGATTACAGCTGAGCCTCAGGAGCTTCCAGCAACAGCTGCAGACTGGGAGACAGGCTTATCTTCTGACTCATAACCCAAACAAGCTCCTGAATGTGTGTTGTACATGGGAATAGATGAGAATGCTCTGGAGGAACAGAGCCAGGAAGAACAGTACTGAAGGTAGATAAGAGCAGACCAATTCTGGTAATAAAGGCTAATTAGTAAATCAGCAACGTAGTGTTTCAATAATGTAGGCTGCATTACATCAGAAAAAAAAGAAAGACAGAATGCACTACATGTCTGAGAGGATGGAAAAACCCCAAAAGGATGAAGTCACCACGAATGAAGAATTACCTTTATTTAACCATTGAAGGGCTTGGTATGAGACCCATCTCAGACACTAATTGTTTTATTCACTTCACCCTTTTTCACTGTTGCAAACCAAAAAGATTCTGAGTGGAGTTTATTTGTAAAGGGAGAAGCTGAATGATGTTCAGCGTGAAAAGGGTGCTGTTGGTCTTAGATGCCAGTTTAGATTGAAGGTTAATGTCCCAGCAAAAGTTCTAGCCACACTTTAAAAAGATACTCAAGACAAAAGTGAAAAGTCCTTTAAGTGTTTGAAAATGTG
The DNA here is from genome assembly GCF_000703405.1 of Apaloderma vittatum. Lineage (NCBI taxonomy): Eukaryota > Metazoa > Chordata > Aves > Trogoniformes > Trogonidae > Apaloderma > Apaloderma vittatum. The sequence goes on from NW_009697229.1 coordinate 31,323, forward strand.
TGTATATTATATCCTGTTGCAACAACGAGGAGAAATATAAATGTAATTTCTGAAGATGAAATATGAATTATACAAGTCATACAAAATTTGGCACTAAACATTTTTGGGAGTAAGTACTATTATAAGAGTATTTCCAGCAAAATTAAATGTGATCAAAGGAAAAATTATCAAGTGTTTGTCATTTATGTTTGACTTTGCATGTCAACAGGCCTGACTTCTTACAACGAGAGGGAGTGAAACTAACAATAGCAACATTTCATTTGCTTTAGAATGCAGTGACATTTTTATGAAGCCCCCTGCATGTGAGCCCTTCCTGTGAGGGCTGAGATGCAGCTGCTCATACCCATGGATTTCAAATAAGAATGAAAGTTGGTATTTATTCTTCTGTCAGGAGATGACTCTTCAGCACCTATGGAGCCACAAAGACCCCAGTGATGAGGGGCTGGTTGCCCTGCACTACAGACAGCAGTGGTGTAAAGCACCATGTGGAGACTCAGCACCATGGTGTCCCCAGCCCAGAAGAAACAGCAGCTCTTCTCACCCTTCGTGTCATCACCACTGTCATGGTGGCTACGTGTTCTGCTTCTAGGTTACTATACCAGTGACTAAGCAAGTCTCTGCCCTGATGAATACTAAAAGACTGTCCCTTCCCCTAGGAATTTCTATTTCTTTTTCATCAGAATTGCAAGCTAGAAAATTCTGCAGATCAGGGAGACCAGGTTGAGAGATGAGCTAATGAAATGGTGAGATTATGTAGGGCAAAAAAGCTCAGTATGAAGTGGTAGAAGTGACAGGATTCAAGACAGCGTTTTCAGAGGTCTTTGGTTTTTATTTGCTTTTATTAACACTCAGGTAATATCAATTATACAATTAACGGAAGTTTTATATAAGAAATTTTATATAATTAACAGAAGCTTTTCTTAAAATATCTGGTCTTCATTCCTTTTCACTCAAATGCTGAACACTCCTGAGACTTCTGCTTCTGCTCCAGTGAACCCAGAAGACCAGAATGCCACTTCCAGTATTTTCAGTATGGTAGATCTGCAGATCTTTTTTAGATAGCTCCTGGCTCTCCTACCCCTCTACCGTCCTGTAATGATGATACAAAATATGGCCTTTACCTAAAAATTCATAGGCCAGTTCAGACCACTATAAATCAAATAGAGTCTATCTGCATCAATCTTGCTGTGCATTTTTGTTATAAAATGGAAACTGGTCAGACCCATATTTAACAAAGAAACATGAATTTGGAGAGATTATTTTACAGTATTGATCTCATGTTGATCTATAGTAGAGTTGGCAGGGAGGGTTTTTTTGATTAAAAATTTCCAGGGGAAGTTCATGACTTATTGACTCATGAACACTGTCCTGATCTTAGCAGTCTAACCTCTCCCTTCAAATAACTAGTGTGGAGAAAAAGTGTCATTCCTTTCTTGCAATGGAACAAGCCAAGGTCTCAGTGGTGGAGCCTTTCTTTCAGAGCATCCAGGGATAAGGATATTCATCTGGGCAGCAGCTGACCTATCCAGCTACAGACTCCTGGCTGTGATACATGTGATCCAGCCTGGATGCTGGGGCACACCCGCAGTAAGAACACTCTGTTCTTGGGCCTTTCTGAGGAGAGGATGAAAGCAGGTGATATGGTGGTCAGTCGCTCTTCCTCCTTTCCGCACATCCTTTGTGTTCAGTAAGTTCAGGGTATATGTGTGACAGTGAGCTGCAAAGTGGAATATACTTTGTGAATTTCAGGACTTAATCATGAGTTTCTCCCTGGACATTGCTATCATTTGGATGTTTACCTGCCAGCAAAAAAACAAAACAAAACAAAACAACAAAAAACCCAACTGCACAGATTTAGAAGCTTTTACTAGAAAATCAGATTCAGAAGAACTTTCCCTGTCAAATGACAAGTTGTGAATAATAATGGTGCCTGGCATCTGAGTGTTGATGCTTCCAGAGACATTTAGGCTACTTCTATTCAGCCTTTATGGTCCATGAAGGAAGCCTGGGGCCTCCAGTCACAGAATCATAGACTCATAGACTCACAGAATCATAGAATTGTCAGGGTTCAAGGGACCTTAAAGATCATCTAGTTCCAATCCCCCCGCCATGGGCAGGGACATCCCCCGCTAGATCAGGCTGTCCAGAGCCCCATCCAGCCTGGCCTTAAAAACTTCCAGGGATGGGGCTTCCACCACCTCTCTG
>NW_009697229.1:33577-86806 GCF_000703405.1 Apaloderma vittatum
CTTCTTCCTAACATCCAATCTGAACCGATCCATCTCCAGCTTCAATCCATTCCCTCTAGTCCTATCACTACCCGACATCCTAAAAAGCCCCTCACCAGCTTTCTTGTATCCCCCTTGAGATACTGGAAGGCCACAATAAGGTCTCCTCGGAGCCTTCTTTTCTCCAGACTGAACAACCCCGACTCTCTCAGCCTGTCTTCATAGGAGAGGTGCTCCAGCCCTCTAATCATCCTTCTCTGGACACGCTCCAGCACTTCCATATCTTTCTTGTGCTGTGGGCTCTAGAACTGGATGCAGTACTCCGAGTGAGGTCTCACTTGAGGGGTAGAGTCACCTCCCTCAACCTGCTGGCCACGCACCTCTTGATGCAGCCCAGGACACGATTGGCTTTCTGGGCTGCAAGTGCGCACTGACGGCTCACGTTGAGCTTCTCATCTACCAGTACTCCCAAGTCCTTTTCTTCAGGGCTGCTCTCAAGCCAATCACTGCCCAGCCTATACTGGTGCTTGGGATTGCCCCGACCCAGAGGGAGGACCTTGCACTTGGTCCTGTTGAACTTCAAGAGGTTGGCCTGGGCCCACCTCTCCAGCCTGTCAAGGTCCCTCTGGATGGCATCCCTATCCTCCAGGACGTCAGCCGCCCCATACAGCTTGGTGTCGTCAGCAAACTTGCTGAGGGTGCACTCAATGCCACTGTCTATGTCGCTGACAAAGATGTTAAACAAGACTGGTCCCAGTACTGATCCTTGAGGGACTCCACTTGTAACTGGCTTCCACTTGGACATGGACCCACTGACAGCCAGTCAGCTGGTGGAGGATGGCTCGCGCTCACACTCTTCATGATCAGCACTCCTAGAGAAGACTTACTGCAGCAAAACTTGGAACAGCCCTTGTTGCAGTCCCAGTCCCAAAGCCTTTCATATTTATTCACAAACATGCCCCTGTAGCTTCACTCCTCATCATCTGTGCTGCACTCTGTACAGGGCCACAACAGAGCACATACAAATAAAGCCGGCACACCTGCATCCTTACTCCCTAGCAAAGCTGACTCTCAGCCTGTTTCCCCCGCATATTTACCCACAGCTTCTCAGCATGTGATGTCAGAAGCCCTTCACTGGGGTGGTCTCATCCTGGAGGAGACCAGCTGAGATGAGGGAGGTTTAGGTGCGAGGTACCACAAGATATGGTGCAGCTCTGGCTCCTAGATCTGCAGACCACACTTCCTTTCAGCTTTCCCCAACACAGACTTGTTTGCTAAACAACCTTGGTTTTGATTGCAACCTATGGCAGTCTTTCCCTTGCGTGGGGAAGGTTTGGGGTTTTGAACACCAGTGCCTGTCACTGTTGGGCCCAACCATGAGATTGCCAATGCAGAATGCATAATTTAGAAAGATGGAAGGCCACCCCTAAGGTGCTTGGCTGTGAACTGGAAGCCCCCTTGGGGCCACATCAACACACTTCAAAGCATGCCTGAAGAAAAGGTGTCACACTGACCAAAGAGTGCTGCTTGCACATTTCTGTCAAGTACCTGACCTTTTGGTGGTATCTTTGGCCTCGGAAAATTCTGGGTTCAACTTCTGAAATGAAAGCTGGCACAACTCAGCACAGTGACTTTATCTCATGGTCCCAAGCTGCGTGGCTGACAGAGTCTAAAGGGCACCTGAGATGTCTTTGATCTCTTTATACTCGGCTTTCCCCTCTGTGTCCCTGCAACATACTAGTTCCTCTTAGTGCATCAATTCAAGATAAGACAGATATATTTAGAGGAAAAAGTCATGGTATTTTTATCACAGGAAAGCAGCAGTGGGTCACGCACACATGGGATGTGGGATAGCCCAAGACTTACAGAAATAATGTTGAAAGACTGGTGGGCTGAGCTCTTACACAGCCCACATGCTCATTCATTGAATGGAGCAGATCCTGGACCGGAGTCCTTATCCACCAGTTCCTTTGGGGAAGAATTAGCTGGTCCACAATGCAAACAAACTCAGGATCCAACTAGCATACAGGCTGGCTGGGCAATCATCACAGCAAGCCTGGAGGGACCAAGGTCCAGAGGAACCCATGAAGAAGTGCCTTCTTCAGTGTCCTTCATCCCTCTTGAAAATTAAGAGTCTCTAGTCCCTCACAAGCTAGCAATGCCTTAACTGGAAAAAAGTTCAGCTATCCCTGCTTTGAACATGCTTGTGTGAGGAGTGGGATGGAAATATTCCTTTTAAAAATTACTGTAAGATGATGTACATATGCGGTCTCCTTGTCCTGGAGAGTTAGCAGAAGCGCCGTCCCTTCCCTGAGCCATGTTCAGCTGGCGATCTCCAGGAAAGTCGAGAGGTTTCTTTTTGGTCTTTCTGGTGAGTCCTGCCAGAGAGTTCATGATTTTCCCCCTGACTCAGCTGCATTCCTTCCACCCTCGGCTGGGACGAAGGGCGGTCATTAACCCCAACTGTCCAGGCTTTCTAGTGCTTGATTAAATTCCCAGAAATCCAGGTAGGTGGCATAGCCTTGACTGAACATGACACTAACCACAAACCTTCTCTGGAGCTACTTCCCATTCCATGCTTCTTACTTCCATATATTAAAATCCCTTCTAACTTCTTATTGTTTCACTCACAGCATTGAGAACTGCTCTAGAGTCAAGTAGCTGTACCTGAGTACTATCCAATGCTGCATACAGCAGTAACATGCCTTTCTCTCACGTCAACTAAAACAGGCTCTTTCCTTCAACATAGCACTTTCTGACACTATATGCTTGGCTGTATTTTTTATATTGGAGGATATTATTCAGAATCACATGCTCTATGTGCCAAACATTACCTTTTAAAACAAAGCAAGTACAAGGTATTTAGGTGCAAGAGCGATAACTTCTTAAAAGAAGAAAGCCTAGCTGAAAACTCATATTTCCAATTAAGGGAGTCGTAGTAAAGCTCAGCTGCTGGGTTGGGAGTACTGGTGGTTCTTTCTGAGTTATTATTGAGCCAATTTACCAGGATGGTGTGAAGGGATCATAGCACTTTATCATGTAAAAAGGAGATGAAATTGAGATATTGGTCACATGGTATTCATTAGTATTATTGTATAAATCATACTTATTCTTCTTAGTTAGAGTCAGTAGGTTTTTAACAACTTTCCCTTTGTTTCTGGGAGAAACCACATCTTAACCTAGGCTGCAATTTTGATTTCAAAGGTACTCAGATGAAGCAGTGCATGCAGCACTGTTACCTGCAGCAGGCACTGCTTAATGTACAACTCTCACCATGGGAATGTCTGTAAGGGGGCAATGCTGTTCTCTAGTCCACCAGAGGACATGCTGCACTACTGTGATCACTGCAAAGTAGCAAATGTTATTTTAATGATGCCCAGCTTGGTAGTTTCCCAAGGGTGAAATCAGTATCCTGATGGTTAAGATGAAGATACTGTTATACTACTGAGAGCATACGTATGACCTCATTGACAGTGCTCAGAACACTGAGATGAGAAAGAGAAATCTCCCTGTTGAAAGGCTATATACAATATAGGAAAGGTACGTTCATTTAGATAATGGTAGAAAACAGCTACAAAGTAGAGATAGCTAAATGTCCATTATAGGTGAGGCTCCTTCTGCTCCTTTTGAGCATAAGCAGTAAAAGGTCATGCTGTCTATAATTTAATTGCTTCATATTGTGCTAATCTACCTAATACTCTGTTTACAAATATAGCATCATCTTAAGCACTTTGTGCCATGTGAGCTAACGTTCAAATTGTGCTCTTTATTGCACTTGTGTGCTGTGTAATTAAGTAGGTGTGGTATCAGAAAACTTGGTCCATTTATAGCTTTATGTTTCTATGAACTGACTATTTGTTACTGAATTCTTTCCTAAAGTCTTATATTTATCTCACATCCTCAGAATTTTTACTTGTAAAACCTATGCTCTGTTTTAATCTGGGGGACACCTCTTGCAGCTAATGCTGGGGACTACTTCTGAGAACAAGAATCCAATTCTGTCTTTTGAGCTCAAGGCAGGGATCATATTTACAAAGTGCTTTCAGAAATGTGCATGAGTTCACAGAATCACAGAATCACAGAATCACAGAATGGTAGGAGTGGGAAGGGACCTCGAAAGATCATCTAGTCCAGCCCCCCTGCCAGAGCAGGATCACCTACAGTAGGTCACACAGGAAGGCGTCCAGGCAGGGTCTGAATGTCTCCAGAGAAGGAGACTCCACAACCTCCCTGGGCAGGCGGTTTGACTGTCCCTGCTCTGCCCAGAGAAGTGAGTGTTCTGTTGTGGGTTGGTTTTTTTTGGTTTTTATTCAGTAATTTTTACAAAAGACAACCTTAGGAACAGTGTTGGTTTTACAGATTTCTGTCTGGTTTGCTCCCTCTTGTACTTTTTAAACTTCGTGCTTCATTCTCATGGAATTCCTTGGCACTGAAGATGTGAATATAGCTAGGATTTCTCTGGTGAGGAAAACACTGGTTAATGTCCATATGAAAATCAGGATCCCACAGAAGTTCTGTCCAGGTAGAATGACATGGTAAGGTAGGAAAATCCTACAGGAATGCGTTGCTAACCTTTATGTGTGATCACCTCTGAAAAATGAGGACCCATAGGCAGAATGTACATTGCTCTTTTCTTCTATGAGATGCAACTTAACTTACCCCTGTCACTTTCGCAGTGTCAATATCACTTTCTGCCTTAGTTTTTCCCCAAGAACTCATCAGATATTCCACCTCACAAGGAAGAAAATGCCTCAAGTCATCAGTAACCTAACACACCATCTTGTTCCAAGCCCATGAAAGTGTATGACAATGTTTCAACAGTTTACCACCTTAAGGCAAATTTGTCTGTCAGATATCTTGTCAAGAAAAGGTGGGAAAGCTATGACTGATACCAGTTAAAGAACACACATTTCTGGAAACTATTAAGAACACCTTTACATTTCCTTATATCTGTAATGTTGTGCTTAATGTCAAAAGGTGAAAAATCTTTATATTCAGTAGAGAAAAAAACCTAAAACCTAGTCCACCATCCACTGAGCTCCAGCCCCTGATAATTTTTGTGGCCCTCCTGTGGACTCCCTCTGACAGGTCCATGTCTTTCTTGTGTTGGGGGCTCCAGAGATGAACACAACACTATAAGTGGAGTCCCACCACAGCAAAGGGGGAAAATCCACCTCCCTGGACCTATTGGCCATGCTTCTTCTAATGCAGTCCAGAATACGATTGTTTCTTTGGGCTGCCAGCACAGATCACAGGCTCATGTTAAGTTTTTCATCTACCAACACTCCCAAGTCCTTCTCTGCAGGGCTGCTCTCAAACCACTCATCACCTACGCTGTATTTGTACGTGCGGGTCCCTTGACCCAGGGGCAGGCCCACCTCTCCAGCCTGTCCAGGTCCCTCTGGATGGCATCCTTTCCCTCCATTGTGTTGACCACACTGGTGTCATCAGCAAACGTGTTGAGAGTGCACTTGATCCCACCACCCTTGTCATCAACAAAGATTCTAAACAGCGGCGGGCCCCGGGTGTTGAGAGTGCACTTGATCCCACCACCCTTGTCATCAACAAAGATTCTAAACAGCGGCGGGCCCAGTACTTGACCCCTGAGAAACATCACTTGTCACTGGCATCCATTTGGACATTCAGCCATTGATCACAACTCTAGGAGAACAGGCATGTAGTCAATTCCTTATTTGCCTAGCAGTCCATCCATCAATCCATTTCCTTCCAATTTAGACACTATGAAGTCAACAGTGGGACAGTGTCCAGGAAAAGTCCAGGAAGATGACATCTGTTACTCTTCCCTTATCCACCAATGCTGTATCATAGAAAGCTACTAAATTTTCAGGCAGGATTTGTCCTTGGTGAAGACATACTTGTTGCCACCAACCACTTCCTCATTCTCCTTAGCAGTGCCTTCAGGAGGATCTGCTCCATGACCTTGCTGGGTCATTTTGTAACATTTTATTTCTAAATCATGCAACTTGGACAGAAGCATAACCAACCAAAGTTTTCTTTCACTCAAATTCACTGCTGTACCATGCTTAAAATGCGTGTTTTGTAAACAATTTGCATTGTCATCTAGAGAACAGTCTTGCTGACAGAGTCGTATAGAAGAGTAATTCAGCCTAACTCAGCGGGAGATAAAAACATAAGTGTCTCCTGCTCAAAGTCAAAAACACTCCACCTATAATGTGTGTGTGTGTGCTTTGTTGGCTGCTCATAAAAACAATAATCATAATACAAAACTCCCATACAAAATGCCAGTGGTTTCCTGAGTGACAAAGAAAGCAAATATTTCATTAAAGAAACGTGAGCAGAAATCAAAATGAATTATCCCTTGCTCCTACTGTGATCACAAAAATTAGGAAAGACCATCTTCATAACGCGAACTAATCAGGTAATAACTGATCAGAGGCTTTTTGTCTAGAAGACTTTAACATTTGATTTATTTTTTCATAAAATATTTAAAGTATAGGAAAATTCAACAGAGGGAAAACAAAACTAAATTTGATGATCTTCCAAGCAACATTTCAAAACAGAACTTTTTTGGAATGCAAGAACCTTGCTAACTGAGGATTCTAAAACCATTTTTAGTGCTTTGCTTCTGTATATCTTCACAAGTCAGTATTTGTATGTAACGTTATGCAACAAAACACATACACAAACAAATGAAAATATATTTAAATTAGGATTTACATTTCAGAGGAAATTTGAACACATTTGTATTTCTGAACAGAAACGAAAATAAATTTTGAATTTAGAAGCTTCGAAGAAGCAGCAGCTGAATTTCCATTGCCCTTGGTTAAGTTGTTCTCTCAGTTCCCAGAGGTCAGCACATTGACTGAGCTCTCTCTTTCTCAGCTCTGCAAATCCACACAGAGGAAAAGAGCAATGTCTCAAAACTTGTTCATGTCTGAAAACTCATGTATATTCAGTCACCTTTGACTTTCATACTCATATTTCACAGTCATTTGTGTATTTTGAGAGTGAGTGTCCTGAATACTGAGGGAACTAGATGGTCACACTAACCATCAGCCACCTGTCTGTACATGTTGGACATGCCAATTACAACAGAAGTTTTTTTAAATAGGGAAATCATGTGAAAAGCTGTTTTTCATAGTATTCTGAAGGATTTTATGTGGATCTGGTGACTTTTGGCAATGTTTTGTGAGCTGTCAGGTCCTCACATGGGGCCTTGTGGGTTTGTTGGGCAGCAACAAAACAATGGCCAACATAAGCTGAGCGGGTGTGGGTGACAGGCAATAAATCTCCGTAGCGAAGTTTGTCACATGTGTACCTGGCAGATCTACTGTCATTGATGTTAAAATAAATAAATAACCAGACTACTTAGTCTGTAAAGTAGGTAGGGGCAGGAAAAATCTCATGTCTTTTTCTCTCTCCTCTTCAGTGGAAGTCCCTTTACTTTACAACTATCACAGGGAGAAGAAATATTTTGATTGAAATACAATATTCACAACTTTTGCAATCTATTCTTGCTGTATATTTGAAGCTTAGGTTCTCTTCTCTGAAAATTCCAGGTTAAAGAGTGGACCAGCTTGTATAAACTACTTTGAATGTGTAAGTGTGAACAATTCTGCTACTCTAAATAAGCCTACTGATTACTCCTTGGAGAAAACAGCTGAAGGTAATTTTCCAGGTATTTCATACTCACTCTCTGCTCCATTATAAATCATTGCATTAAGCAATGTGAATTCTGAGACCTTGATGTGTAAATAACAACATAGAAGGAAAAAACCCTGCCACCACTGCAGTGGGTTGACCCTGGCCCACAGCCAAACTTACACACAGATGCTCTCTCACTCCCCTCTCCCACAAAGACAGGGAGCAACTAGAAGGATTGAGGCGACTTTTTATTAAGGAAAGCCAAAGCCACACGCAAAAGCAAAGCATATTTCCCACTAGCAGGTGGATGTCCTACTACTCCCTGGAAGACAAGGCTTCAACAGGCATAAGTGTTGCTGGAGGAGATGAACACTATAAACATCACCCTTTTCTCCTCAAATATTTGTTGCTCAGCATCACAGGGTAACATCATAGGGTATGGAAAATCCCTTTGGTTATCTGGGGTCAGTTCTACCGGCTACATCCCCTCTTGGCCTCTTGCTCAACCCCAGCATATTTGCTGGGGGAAGAGAGGGAGAAGAGAGAAAGCCAAACAACCTTGCTTGCCTGAAGTGTGTAAACTGCTTATTGTAATGGAACAACCTAGATGTAAGAGAACAGGGACCTGTCACAGAGGCTATAGCATCTTTATATCACCATTTCTTCCCTACCATTTATTTCCCACCTATAACATGATGTAGTAGCACTGTAATGCTTGCTTGATGTAAAAAGTCTATCTTGAAAATAGTATTCCTTACATTACTCTCTGCGTCTTCCAAAACACAGTAATTCCTTTTGCATGCCAGAGCCTCAATCTTTAGCTTAATAACACTCTTGGGATTTCATAGAATCATAAAATCACAGAATGATTTGTGTTGGAACCTTTGTCAGTAGCATGTGATTAAGAAAAAAAACTAGCTGGCATACTGGGGAGAGACAAAATGCAGAACAGGGTCTCCAGGAGCTACGATGGCTTAGCAGGCAGAACTTATTAAAGTCTAGTGTCCTAGACAGTGAGCTGTCCTGGCAAGCATGACATAGGAGGAAGATACAGCCCTCAGTCAAACTGTATTTTGACAGAATACTTTTCCACATTGCAAGCAGGCATACTGGACAAGTAAAACTTACCAAAACTGATGTGGAAATCAATGGAACACTAAATCATGCTATGGAAAATGATCCCACAAGAGTTAAAGAAATACCCATTTTAGTGATTTTATCCCTTGTAATAATTTTAGACAAAATGTCTACCTGCTCTCCCTTGCACATACTCCCATCTCTAAAGGCGGAAGCCATCAGCCAGTAACAAGGCAGTATACAGAAGTTCTATGAGCAATCCTGTTCAACTTTTTCATTCCCACCTGAAAAAAAGTATTTTAAGTATTCAAGAAGGCCCTACATGGCATAACAGGCTAATTGCAATGTACACCTTATTTAAAATACTCTCTCAAGTTAGAGACCTGAATTTTAAAGCTGAAATTTTAGTGTGCACTGTTTCTTCACACTGTCTGGTAGTCAGTGATTGCTTCCTCACTACAAGAGTCATTATTCCAAGGTTTTTGTGAAATACCTGTCTGATTCTGCGTACTCTGTGGTCCATACCTGTACTTTGTTCCTGACTACATTTAACATGTGCAGGATAATTTAATAATATTCCATCTAGGGAAGAAAGCTGGACTTTTCCATCTAAAATAAGACATAAGTTTTAAAAGCTTATTAAAACTAAGTAATAAATGAATGGAGTATTTTTTTCACCCTTCTCTCAATACTAAAACTACTAGACATGAGAGCATCATAAGGGAATAAGCCACTAATTAGCATGTCAAGCTACCCCCAGCTAGCAGTGAGTTCACAACAGGTCTTCAAACCCCAAACCTCATATATAACTATGTTTAGGTGTGAACTTGACCCATTTTTGATGTTTTGCTGCCACTTTGCAACTCCTCAGCTCAAAACTCGAAGTCTAGCTTTATGAGTTATTGAGAACTGTATAGATTACAGAGAGAAAAAATCACAGAATGTTTGGGGTTGGAAGGGACCTCAAAAGATCCTCTAGTCCAGTCCCCCTGCCAGAGCAGAAAAGCCTTTATAAAATGTTTGAATTTCCTTTGCCCCAATCAAAATTCAAGGGTAGGATTAGAATTGAACTCAGAAGAAAAACAAGGAAGATCAGGGGCAGTTTGCATGTGCATGAAGACTAATTCTGCTTCATAGCAACCCAGTGAGGAAAGGAGAAGAGACACTGAAAAAAAAATTCAGATCTAGTTTTAGAAAATTTTTTCACCTGCCACTGCAAACTTGAAGTCTTAATCTTCGTGACAAGTAACATAATGTTTTAATAGCTGTGGAATCTCTTTATATATGTGCTTTGCTGTAACTGGACTTTATATTGTATGTAGAACTGAAGATTAAAATCCGTCAAGAGTTAATTTTGTCCTTCAGTATATATTATGGGAAGAAATTAAGATGAGATTATATCCAGGAAGACTGTTTGTTTGAAGGATCACTATCATGTTTGTTGAAAAAGTGAAGTAACACAACTTACTAAAAGAATTTCAGTTGCTGGATGAGAACAGGAACTAGGCAGCATGGGTGTCAGAAAGAAATAGGTAGTCTGATGAGCTTAAGGATCTTAATGAAATACAGTTAATAAATAACTGCTAAGTTGGCAGAAAGAACACTATGGACAAAAAGTGCCTGCCTTTCTGATTTGAAAGAATTAATGAAACAAGAAATTAATAAAACTACAGAGAGTCAAGTAAATTCCTGATGAAGAAAGTTTTAGTAGCCATTACTCATTAACTCTTTTAATAAAAAATAGCAATAACCTGCTAATAACATCTATAAGGGGTGGTGATTTTGCAGTTAAGGGACCTCTGCAGATCAGAATGGCTCTTGCTTGTGCAGCTTCACACACACACACACAAAATCACAGTTGGTGGAAAATTTATTTTTATTTTCTGGTCATTTTTGACTGTGCTAGACTCTGACATTTTTAAAGGGAGGGACCGCATCCTGTTTGCCCTGCACAGGGCTTGACACCTCCGGTGCGGCTGAGGTACCTCAGCAGCATTAGGGGCAAGACAACGCAACACACACGGGACGGGGCAAACAACAACACTGGTCCAATGCCAGTGGTCATCCCTAAATACCATGGTTCACAGGACCGTTCTGTTCTTAAACCAACATCGTTCCTTAGGGAAAATCCAGAAAGGATCATAATATTAGGGAGGAAAAACATCTAACGTCTAATGGACCTTCAGAAGGAGCATGGGCCTGCTTAAGGCATCCCTGAACAACCTTTGAGGCAGTTAAACTCATTTCTATTTCTAGATGAGCAGCACAGTCAATTTACTTTGAGAGGACTGCTCTGTTTTCATGTAGAAACCTAGAGGATCTAAACAATGCCTGCACTGAGTGGGTTGGAACTCCCCAGCTTGAATGTGAGCATGTGCGTTTCTTTTCTGTGAGTTTTGAAGCTCATATATCATACAAATTGCAGAGCCTTTATTTCAGTGCTGTCTGGAAGGGATAAAGTTGATAACAGTATCCTGGGACTGATGCTCTAATAAAAATAATTTTAAAGAAGAACCTAAGTAGCTAAGCCTCCTGTCTATACTCTCGTATGTGACAGCACATCTGAAGGAGCAAGATGTGCTCTCTGCAGTTCAGTTTTTGACTGTCCTTCAGTACAATCACCCTCAGAGATGAGGAAAGAACTTGCCTGAGTGAAATGTGTATTGTTGCAGAGTTGTGCTGAGGTCCCTGTTGCACCTGGAGACAAAGGTCCCTAGCAGCTGTTTGCTCCTGTCATAACTGAGAACTCCTTTTCTGTGGCATCTTCAACAGAGGAAGCCCCTCAGTGCCCTCAAAAGCCAACTCCTCTGCTTTCCCGGCTCTACAGCATAGCTCATGACATGGAAGTGCAAAAGTGACAAAATGGAAGTTTATAACTCAGCCTTTCATTTACCATCTTTTGGTAGTTGCTAATGTCGTGGCATTACTCACTAGGTGGGAGAGACCTCAGGTGCAGCCAAGCTCCTGTACTGGAAAAGTTGTCCTGCACCAGCAGATGTTCAGTGTGAACGTGCACACTGCTAGCCTCAAATGCATTGTGTCAGATGCTTTTCATTGGTGCTTAAATTGCTACCTTTGACGCTGAGAGAAAACATAGTTCATTGCCGTGGCTCAGCTGACACACATGAACTTGTTCCTCCCAAGGACAGAGATCTGTGCTTGTATCCGGACTGGGCAGAGCACAACCTCAAAGTGTCTAAATGGTTGAGATGATGCTTTATCGGTTTCCTCTTGTGCAGCAGCTGTACAACCAGAGGGAAGTGACAGCACTCAGTGCAATGGGTTGCGTGAGAGCTCGGGCTGAAGGTACTGTTTCCTTCTTCTTACAACCACTCGTTGTTCTTGTGTTTACACTGAACACGTAACATACCAGCTCCATGGGTCAGCTGCAAAGGTTTTCATTAAAACATCTCGCATGACAGCTATGGGTTAACCCACTGATACTGCTCTTGCGAATCTCTCCATCGTTCTTGTCCTAAACTCAAACAATTGGGTGCACAACCTTCACCTCAGAATGCCTGACAGTCAGTGGTTGATTCTCCAGGATTTTCTTGATGAACCCTTCAGATGCAGCAAGCGAATTGCTACACACAGGAGACTTCCTCGTGAGCCTTTTCCCGGTCTGTGCTTTTCCCTTCTGGAGGTCTGGTCAGGAGAGTCACTTGATACCTTCCATGTGTTCAGGCATTTGGATACAGCCAAACTTCATCTCTCGAGTTTACCAGTAAGCCAGTTGCTTCCTGATTCAGTTCCTTATTTGCAAGATGTCATTTCTCCTCCAATATAACCATATGGGTACTTTTTTTATGTGAATACCCTGCCGGCCTTTACAGACTAAACTCTTCAAGCCTTACTTTCTCTCAGTCCTGGATAAAGTTCAATGTCCCAGAATCGATAGTCTTTTTGGTCTCTAGTTATCTATGTATGGTGCGTTACTTCCACCTCCCCAGTTAGGAGCCAACCAACTAGAGACATGATTATTACAGCCACAGGTTTCAAATGTCTGATGGCTATGACAAGTCTCCTCCATGAGACATCTGCATAAAACACCAGATCACAGGGCAATCAGAGTTGATCCTGCCTTAACAAGTGCTTCCTAGGAAATAGACTCAATTCAACTTCTTTACAGGTAGACATTAGCAGGACCTCTGTGGCTCTTGTTCCCAGGTATGCAGGAGACATCAGGTGCAAGACGTCTGTGTTGTGCATCAGCCTTGGAGGTCATGAAGGCCTCAGCTCCAGAGCAGCTGTGCTACTGCTTCAGAGTGCAGCGCTCCTACCGTGTGGCTAGTACCTCCATGGGAGCACTGCCTTCGGGAAGCAGGAGCTGTCCTGTATGTCCTCTGCCTTGATAATAGAAAGCGGATCTTCTATAATGCTTCTGCATCACTTCTTGCCCCTGGACACCGTGCAATTCTTCAGCAAGACAGCAAATAGACAGCTACCCAGGACAACTGTAGCAGCAGCAGAACCTCCTCTGTGATGCCATGGGCAAGATATCAGTGAGTCATCTCAGGAAACAACTGTTTGTTCGTTGGGATGATTTCAGCCCCTTGGATCATCCAGTGTGAAGTTCCCATCCCTCAGGCTGAGCTGAAAGGGTTTTCCTGGGCTGTGAGAGAAATCCACAATGGGCAAGAGATGAGGAACAGGGTACCTAAATTTGTAGGGTTTTGTAAGCAGCTTGAATGAATAAATAAACATGTCACTAACTCTACATCTTTACAGAGCAGAGACTTTATAAGATTTGGGTTTGATCCACAGCTTTGTACACAAGAATATGCATAGTAGACTAAACTGTTTGTACTAAATTTAGATAAGGAAATAAGAAGCCAAGTTCCTTGAATCACATCCATCTGTTGTAATGTACCTTTGATGTAAAATTAACCTCTTAAAGGCACTTCCCTGCCTTCAGCTTGCTGCTGGATTCAGTTTTTACTTCAGATATGAATGGTACTCACTGGAAGATGATAAAGTCCCATAAGCTTAAAAAAGAGTCTCCAAGCAACTCTCACACTGTTGATACATGTTCCTAGTTAAGAGAAACCTAACCGATAAGAACGACTAAAATAGCAAAGGATATACTTACATTGATGTGACCTAACACTAGAATCATTTCCACCACAAAGGGAAGGCTTGTTTTGTGCTTGTCAGTGTATGTTTACACTTCTAAAGTCTATGTAGGTGTTGTCTCATTATTTACTGTGACAAAACCTCAGAGAAATACTTGAAGAGTAAGCCACAAAGTGTTATTTTTTAAGCCCCTGTGCTATATTGATTCCTACTTCACCTTTTCTTGAACTACTCTTAACCTTAGGTTTATGCACTAGTCCTAGTGCCAGTTTAATCCCTAGTTCCCCATTTCTAGTCCTCTCAGGGTCCCCTTGGATTCTTAAAGATGTTTCAAGACTACTCAAAACTGTAAAGTCCAGACTATACTTTTTTGGAAGAAATGCACATAACTTCTACCTTGAATTTCAGCTAGGGATGGAGTTCAAAATAATGTCTTCTGTGATACTTCTGTAAATACATGTATGTATGTGATATACATAACTGTACCAACTATAAAATTTTCTGCTGCTAGTTAAAACATTATTTTGAAAGAAAAAACAACTAGGAAGTCCTATTGTTTTATTTTGTAGGCAAACAGGCTTTGGTAATCCAGGAAAGAGCTGTGGGGTGAATATTCCAATGCCTGCCAGCGTAAATTGCATTAATTTCTCCCAGCTGCCTAATATTGATCCTTGGATAGTAGGTTTTCATGAAAAGGCAACAAGACAATGTTGTTTCTGTAGACAGTACTTTGTTGGCTCCAGCCACATGAATTGAAGAGTTCGTTATAAAGAAAGAATAGCTTGAGACCTGTCTTGTTCTCTGTCGTTTCTAACAATATTCTCACATCAGAAGTCGTTCTGGTCAAATGCTAACTTTATCAGCCTTGCCTAAATCTAGAATGAAAATCAAACAACTCTGTTCCAGCTATCAGCTGTCTCATCTCAAACAAATGTTTCCAGTTTCAAGATCCCTAGAAGACACAATGCTTTGAACCATGAATGTCCCAAGAAAATACCTTAGACTATAAATCTAGTCAAACTCGATGATGGCAGGGGCTAGATTAGAGAACACCAAGTCACCAGTAGTGATGATACTATTGCCATCTTGATGAAGGTAGATTTTCAAAGTAATGCCTAGAAGCTGATGACTTGATAACAAAGATTAACAGAGATTCATATCCATATCTCTTAATAAAGAATGTAGAAAGCATAGTAGTAGAAGGCAGAGTGTGGTCTTGCAAAAACAAAAGGCAGAAAAAAGCTGAGACTGTAGCTCGCATGTTTTTATGTACATGTGTGTGTCTGTTATACAGAACTCCTAAGGGTTATACAGAACTCCTATGTGTAGGTCCTGCGTGTGAGTCTGCTGCAGCGGAGATTTCTTCTTGCTCTGATAATCCAGTTTCTAATGAGGGATTTCTGGAGAAGGAAGAAGTGACTATTTGCTACTCCTTAATTATTCTTTTGGAAGTTATAGAAGAAGAGTTCTTTAGAGAGTAGGAAGCACTTCTTTCAGATTACATATTTCCTGTACATAAGTATTCATAGGAGCAATTGGAGATGTAGAAGCAACAAGTATGAATTAATTCATTGAACTGAAATGCCACTGAGAATCACAATGATGACTCTATCCCAGTTAGAAGTAGGTCATTGCAATTAGTTATATCACAGGACTGAAGCTGGTGGGGGACATGGATTATTGCCTTCACAGAGCCAGGGACTGAAACTTCATTCCGTAACCCTCAACAAAGTGCACATGTAGTCACGCAAAAGTCAGAGGCAACGGACACTGCAACTGATGCTATATTTAGCAAAAAACCATACAACAAAGCAGTAGGATAATTCCTGCTCATTTCCGCTATTTTTTCTTTTTTTCTTTTTTTTTTTTTTGTAAAAGAGCAAAAAAGAAGGTGTGTAAAATGAAGCTAGATTTACATGCCATACTGTGACTGATACTATGTAGAGGTGACCCCTCAGCTGTACATATTCATAACAGTTCTTATGGAACAGATTTGATCACACTGAAGTTAAAACTTCTTTGGCAGGCCCTTTGCCCTCTTGTATGACTTAGATGTGTCTACATTCATGCTGTTGATTTAGATGCAGACTGAAGTATAGTGATCTAAGTGTGCAGTTAAACATTCCCATGTGTTCCTCATAATGCTAATGCCAAAACCTGAATAATTTCTTGGCCTTTATAATTTGAGGATGACTCCACAGCAATATTATATCAGTATATGGGTTATGAAATATTTTAAGACAATGAAGAGGTGTATGAGGAACTTAACCAAAATTAGCCCTATATATCTTCTTTGATACTGCCTCAATGACAATTGCATTTTGAGACAAATTAGTAAGCTGATTTTTAATCTGCCTAGCATGATCCCCGTAAATTGCTTAATTCAAGTGTTTTAATCAATCATCAAGTGGGATGCCTTGAAGATTTTAAGTATGATATCAATACAGTTATCTGTGTCAACCAGACCCATAATCATGTCAAACAAGATTGTTGACTTTCTTTGATGAAACCTGAATTCCATTAAAATATAAGTAAAAAAATTTTTTATAAATTGTAGTATGTTAATTCAGAGCTCATTAATATGAAGTGAAATATGAAAATATTCTGTTCTGATACGGTCAAGGATTAATCTAAGCAATTAATTTGCATTTTTCTAAATGCAAGCTTATTGTAATAGACATATTTCACCTAATTGCATCCAATATTTCATCTAAACATGTCAGAGTGTAATTTTTCAATGGGAGAACGCTTACTCCGAACATCTTTGACCAGTTATGAAATCAAAGCTCCTAGTACTAGTAGTTGCTGGTGGATTAGAGATAAGTTCAGGCTGGATATTAGGAAGAATTTCTTTACTGACAGGGTTGCCAGGCATTGGAACAGGCTGCCCAGGGGAGAGGTTGAATCACCATCCCTGGAAGGGTTTAAGAGACGGGTGGATGTTGTGCTGAGGGACATGGCTTAGTGGTGTTGATAGGGCTAGGACAAACGTTGGACTCCATGATCTCGAAAGTCTCTTCCAACCGAAACTGTTCTATGATACTATGATTCTATGGCTGGACAAACGATTTTCTCACAAGTTTGTCATCAGTATTGTCGATGTATCTTGCGTGATCTCTCTAGGAGGCTGGTAACACACGTAGTTCGCAGCCTTCACAGGACACATGCAGAGTTACATCTTTTTATACTATTAGTACTATTTCACAGAATCGCAGAACCACAGAATGTTAGGGGTTGGAAGAGACCTCAAAAGATCATCTACTTTAACCCCCCTCTAGGGTCACCTAGGGTAAGTCACACAGGTCACAGTATGCAGTGTGTGTAGATCCAACAGGAACAAGCATTAAATTGCCTGTACTCGGCAGCAGTAACTGAACAGAAAACTGAGAAGAGATGAAACAGAGACCAGAGTCCTTAATCATTCAAGTAGCACACCTGCTACTGGAGCCCCATGCGACATTTACATTTTTCTCTAAAATCTTTAGTCTCAGTGAGTGAAATTTTGTAGTGCAGCATAGTTCAGGAGAGGAGGAGGAAGTGGCTATGTAAAGATAAAGGGGAGTATATGTGACCCTGTGACATCAAAACATGGTCAACAGCCCTTCACGCTGATGAGTGCCATAACCAGAAGGAACGTGGCACAGAAAACTCACCCAGCTTTGCCTCCAGAAAATGAAACAAACATTCAGCTGCTGTTGTATCCTTCTCCCTGGGCTTCACATTTGGGTGTTCTCACATGGCAGAGCCTGAACACTAGAAAATCACAAGGCTTCCAGCTGGAGTGCTGTTATTTACATTGTCCTTTCATGTAATTTATTTCTAGTCTTGCAATGGAAAGCCTGACATTCAACCTTGATTAATAAGAATCTTGTTTATTTTCCTCCTGAAGCCTGTCCTGGGATATAGGAGCAAGTTAGAACTGAGGAAGTCACTGGAGTGGGGTAATGGATCCAAATACAGCAGTGTGGGTGCTATGCACACATGTACAAACACTCCTAGACATATTTCAGGAACTGATGTGCGATCACCTATTGTCACATCACAACAGTCTGATTTACAAGGAGAGTCTTCAAGCTACAGGCATGAAGCAGCCTTGCAAAAAGCAAGGGAAAGATCAGACAATCCCAGGCAAACAAGTTGGACATCAGGCTTGGATGTAAAGCTGTCAGCACAAGACTGAGGCATAAGCATAGAAAAATGTTTCTGCTCTTTTTGTCATCTTTTAGTCATGGCTCTCAGTACACAGCATGGTCCAGGTTTCTTCAGCATTCTGAATAAAAATCTGTTTCTCATAGCCAGGGAAACTAATACACCGACGCATTAGCAAGCAACAGGCTGATTCCTCCTAGATAAAGGGCTTTTATATGTATGTATGTATGTTAACAGATAACTGGCCTTCATGCCTTGTGGCCAGACAGGAAATATACAACAATATAATTGTAAATGCTGAGATCTGTAGAGGCATTCATGGTTGTGCCTCTCTATGAATAACCAGCGATCACTGGCCCTGGAGTCTGCAGTGCTAAACCTGTTTTGCTGTCCCCTTACTTCAGATCAATCACCTTCACAGGGCTGCAGAGCTCTGAACTAGTACAAACTTGTTTCAGCCAGCCACATTCGCTCCAAAAAAAAAAAAAAATCTATGAAAGAGTAACTTGTCCTTGCAAGCTTGGTACCAGCCCAGGACTGGTCTGCTCCACAGCCTGTAGGAGGCCAGAGCAGAAGGTGAGGGCAGTATTACCGCTGTGCTCTGTGCCTTTGACACAGGGTATAAACATGCTTTTTGTCTTCACAGCTCCTCTGCCCGAGATTTGTGTTGTGGGGAGGGTTGGTGGGGCATAGACCTGTCATTCCTAACTGTGGGCTTCCCTGGCTTTTTTTCAGATCAACCCTCTGAGGTACTTTCAGTGTGGCCATAGGCCAGCATCCCAAGAGCTGCCCAATCCATGATTCAGGGGCTCAAGCTTCTGCCAACGCCAGTATTGCACTGGTAGGGACTGGTGTCATCATAGAGTGTCTACACTGTCAGCATGTGCAGGCAATCAACAAAGAGGATGGGGATATGACATATCTCTCAAAGTGAGCATTTCTGCTGGGAGGGGTCTTTTAATTTCTTACTCGTGTGTTGAAACTGATGAAAGTGTACTATTTCCTTGTTATTTATATACTTTAATCTACATTGATTAAACCAGCATTTTATCAGAATATATTACAGGTCTAAGTTACACTTCAATTTAAATGCAATAGTCAACAGAAATGGTCCACATGTGTTCCTTGACACAAGGGCAGCCAAACCAGGAATCTCACTGATAAGGCACAATTCGGTTATCTACCACTTTGCACGTTAAGACCTGGAGCTAATGAAGACCGCTGACGCTTCATCATAAGGCCAGGGAGAGCTTGTATATGCCCTGCAGCAGAGAGAGAGAGTCCTGAATATCCGCTCTGAGGGTGGGCAGACGTTGTGAACACACAGGGCTACAGAGACAGCCTCTCTGGGGAGCTGTGTGGCTCACTTCAACAGGGCTCTGTGCTGTTGAAGGCTTCTTCTGTTTAGGAAACCCTTTGTAGCCAGTTTTGTAGACAAGCCAGGCTAGCAATGCTTATCATAGTCACCATAGTTGGTGTAGGATTATACTCCGCTTACCTTCTGTTATCTTTGGATTTCATCTCTGTGCTAAACAAACTTTTCTGATTTTGAAATAGCTGGAATTGCTGACTTACATAAGGGTGCATTCATTGTCATACATCCCTGATGATAGATAAACAGCCTGCTGACCTCAAAGGAGATGGGCATGGCAACATCTTGTTTCCAGTAGCACTGGCTCAAAATTTTCCAGATGACTTTTTTTCCTTCAGAAAACACTGATCTGATAAAATAAAAAAAGCTGATAAAGAAATTACTTGGTCACTAGTAATAGTTTTCAATGGAAAAGTAGTGATGCTTTTTATACCATAGGCCTGTGATGTTTATGTTGTGTTATGCTTCCACCTAAAACTTAGACAATACAGAAGTGAGACCAAAACAAAATCAGACCTAAACAAAATAAAGCAAAGGGGCCCTTTCCAAACAGAATATTTCATTTAAAGGCATTCTTAGCATTTCCAAAATTAAATACTTGAAAAATTTCATTTTGTAGCCTTTTGAGTTTCAATATTGAGTGAGGACAAAAGGTAAGACTAAGATGCTGAAATTTCTTCTGGTGAAGAAGTTTTGCTTCTGGATTCATTCCAGCCCATGAAATGAAGCTGGAACAATGAAGCTGTGAAACAAATAATTACCTACCAAGATTTTGCAAAGAAGATAACTAGGGCTTTTCCAAGGCCAGGAGAAGTTGAGAGCAGTGGGTCATGGGTACAAAATAGCTATATAAAACATCTTGTTACACTTTCTAGATGACAGCTAGAGCAATGGGGAAAATAATTTCTTTTCCTGTAAAAGGGAATTCTTGAGGCACAGGATCTTTCTTTCAGCACAGAGGGTCTTCATTCCAGTAATGTCCAACCATCTTAAGGGGACACGAATACTTCAAAGTTCATTGTAAAACAGACCAGCAGTCTCATACTGACCTAGTTTCCTCTTGTTCACTAAAGCATTAAAATACCCCTTTTATGCTTTTTTTTTTTCTTTTTCCTTTATTCCCACAAAGAGCACAGCTCAGCTGAGGGGAGAATACAACCTTGTCAGAATGAAGAATTCTGAAATAACTTCTAGTTGCTTTGGAAAATTACTGCAGGCATTGAAATAAAAATATTCCAAGAGCATTTACACATTCTTTCACGTTGACTTTTTTTCTTTTTCAGCACGAGAATTTTGTTGGGTCATTCTTTAGAGTTGTGAAGACCTCAAACACTCCTACACAGATATTGAACTGAAATCAATGTCTATCCTTTAGTTTCAGCTCCTGGTCAAATGTTTAAGATAATAACATTTTATTTGAAACTGATGTTGAGGACATTTCAGCTTCTATTGCTCAGATCCAGATGAAAAATTAGTCCATAACTTCTACTGCAACACATAGGAAATTGAGGCTCTCCGTCCTCATTGCTTGAAAGGATACAGAAACATGGTTTAGTGAGTTTAAAAGTCTGGGCCACATCTGAATGTTTCATTTTGCAGGTATCTTGGTCTCAACAAGAGGCTTTCCTAGGGGGAAAGCTGGGGCTTTCCTAGATCCTGCTTGTCTCCAGCCTGGTTTACACAGAAATGTCTCCGTCTCCCAGTGGTATTTGCTCCAGCTCTGCACCAGGGTAAAGGAAGTCCACAACACAGTCTTATCTCTGCATTTGTGGCATTGTTAATTCTCAAGCACTCATGGATTAATACGTGTAATATCTACTTTTATTACATAAACAGTGAATTTGCCGTTCTCTACTAGCATTATCTACATTGGTGGAATCCAGCTGATTCCATGTCCTTGCACCTGAAGTAGAACTGAAGTGCTACCGCTGTGGTTTATCTGGCCATCATTTCCCCACTCCCCAACAGCCCTCAGCAACACGAAGCATGATGAAGTAACATGATAAAACAAAGAAAATCCTGTATTGACTCAACAGTCAAAAGTATAAATGAGAAGAATACCTAGGGTGTATGTGCTGATTGACTCTACATGTCCAAATTTAGATCTCTCTCTAAACACTTGTACTTTCCTTAGAAAAGTGCACCAGAGAACATGTTTAAGTTCAACATGCTCCTCAGCTCTTGCTCCAGGTGTCCCACATTGCTGGACTTGGCACAGGGCTGGCTGGGACCCCCGTGGCACAGCCTTTCCAAGAGGAACCTGGTGTCCACTTCCTTTTATATTGGCCAGTAATGCAGCAGACTGTTAATGAGCATGGCAAACCAGGCAGAAACACACCTGGACCTGTGCCAACAGATGGCAAGATCCTAGCCTTCCCCTCTTTCCAATTTACTCTTCCCCAAGGTTTGCTAATGCCCACAACCATGTCAAAGCCACTGAGCTCAGACTCACGTCCAAAATACAGGGTAGAATTACCTACAAAAATGTGATGCTGGATGCCTAAAATTTCAGTATTCAAAATTGCAACAATTTCTGGAAATCCTGATTATTTTATTCAAGCTTATACTAATCATGGGAATTAATATGTATTTGAGACTTTAGGAAACAAAATGGCAAAAAGTTAACATTCTAAATAGAACTAAGAACTAGAAGGCTTTGTGGTGCTGCTCTCTAGTTCACGTGTTTCGTGGTGTGCAAGGGATGCAATGAATCTGTTTTCATGAAAACGCAGGAGAAATAACTAGCGGATTCTGATTTGTAGAGGCTGTTGTTTTCTAATTTGTAGTTACTGTGTTACTCCCACAAGACTCCAGACTCGTTTATAATAATCTCTTCAATAGACCCAGTATCTTTGTTAATATTTGTCTTTGCCTACTCATAAAAGAGCTCACGTATGACCATATGGATAATTGCCAGGCTGAAAATAACAAGAATTATTATGGCAGAACTCAGTACCTGAGGGCTGAGATTATTCATTTTAACAGTCTTTGTTGACTTGAACTCTTCACAATGATAGACGTCAAAACCAAGTTGTTTTCTATCTTCATTCTTGGCTGTGTGAAACAAGTGGCTTTGCACTCGCTGTACACAGACTCTCACAGTATCACAGTATCACAGTATGCTAGGGATTGGAAGGGACCTCAAAAGATCATCTAGTCCAATCCTCCTGCCAGTGCAGGAACACCTAGATGATGTTACACAGGAAGTCGTCCAGGTGGATTTTGAATGCCTCCAGAGAAGGAGACTCCACAACCTCCCTGGGCAGCCTGTGCCAGTGCTCTGCCACCCTCACTGAGAAGAAGATTCTTCTCAAATTTAAGTGGAACCTCTTGTGTTCCAGCTTGATTCCATTACCCGTTGTCCTATCATTGTTTGCCACTGAGAAGAGCCTGGCTCCATCCTCGTGACACTCCCCCTTTATATATTTATAAACACTAATAAGGTCACCCCTTAGTCTCCTCTTCTCCAAACTAAAGAGACCCAGCTCCCTCAGCCTTTCCTCATAAGGGAGATGCTCCACTCCCTTAATCATTTTAGTTGCTCGTTGCCTTTCATAATCATCATTACTCGTTACCCTTCTTAATCATCTTAGTTGCTCATTGCCTTTCATATTCACTTTCTTCGACCCAAACCCCAATTAACAGTGGATAATAAATAATTATGCTTAAAATTAATAACTCAGTCTGCTGTTCTGAGGAAAGGAAAAGACCACTAGCTACATTTCTGTCTTTTAAAGGAAAAGGATTTTGATGTAACCTCAGTGCTGGCAATCTGAAAACTCAAGGCTCCATGGGAGCAATCCCAGGTGCTCTGAGTGCAAGAAGGGTCATGGTCCAGCAGATCGCGTTGTTTCCAAGCCATGTGGAGGATAGTTCATGTCCAATGAGACCAATGCCCTAGGTGTTCCTCTTGCCATATCCTAACCTCATGGCACCTATTGCAGAGCCGTGTGCAATTCACTCCGAGGGGTGAGTTCAGTATGGCCATGACTTTACCTTTTCTTTTTCCTTTCTTCCTTAGCTCTGTCCCTCAGCAAAACACACCAGATCTCCAACTTGAACTTCAGAGAAGAACAAATGGCATAGGAATGATCTGCACTGTGAAATGTATTGTAAAGAAGGCTTGGTCTGCCTGATCTGAAGTGGCCCCTTTGCCAGTTTATCTAAGAAAAATCACAAGTATCTCAAAGACAGAGTTTCATTCTTAGCTCTCAGCTGCTTAGGTTTAAGTAAGCTCCATGCTATTACACTAATCAATTATTTTTCTCTTTTAATTCCAGTATGTCTGCGCGAAGCAGACAATAAAATACGGGCAGAAGGAGCTGCAAGATGAGATAAAATAGAGAGACTTGAATATTTTTCAGATTAACCCAATTGCTTTGTGTCATTTGAGCAGATAACATGTATTTTCCTCTCATGGCTAATGAAACCAAGGCCTCAGAAACCCTCAGAATGGGAGAGTGTGCTCAATCCCAGCTCTGCTCCTTTTGCAGTTGCCTGGGATGAGCACAGCAAACTAAACAAGGCCACCTACGCTCATCAGTGGGGAGGCAGGACAGACATACCCGTAGACAGGTAAACCTGTTTCCACTGCATAATGCACTGACTGTCTTTCCTGACCACATCCTGAGGGAAGACTTTTACATCCAGAAAAATGAGCACAGTGAGTCTGAAGTTCAGGCAGGCACTGAGCCCAACCGGAGCCATCCACTTCTCACAATCCCAAAACTAGCGATTTTACAAATTTTCCACTCATGTTTTTTTTTCTGAGACATATCATGCATCAGAGTTTAAACTGTATTCATACCATTTTTTTTCTGATTTACCTAATACCCATATATATAGCCTACAACGTTCAATGGTGCTTCAAGACTTATCCGTCATCAACAGCACAATGAGCCGGTATCTGTACCACAAGGAGCAAGCTGTTATTCAGGCAACTGGGGATGGTGCATTTGGCGGTGTGACATCTTGTGAGAACCTTTGGAGGCCCAAGGCAATAGTGGCTACCTTCTGGCAGAAGAATGAAAGAAGGAGAAGGAAACAAACAAACAAAAGATTTTTTTTTATAAATGAGATGGAAGAAAAAATAGTCGAAGAATACATTATTTGCTTTTCATGGATATATCACCTTCTTTTATGATGGCTTTTTTTAGCTGGTTTAAAGTGCTTTTCAACCTCCTGCTGCTGTGTCTTAAGTATCATTCTATGGCACTAGCTGTTGCTTCAGAAATATGGAAGTAAGCTTACCACATAAAGAAAACAGGGTCTAGGATATTAGATAAAATTACACCTGAGGGCCCATTTTAAGCTGGTACATGCATAAAATTTATCTGTTGCCTATGCACAAGGCCTAAGCATCTGCATATGCAGCTATCCAGACAATGCGTATAAGTAAGAGCACCTGGAGACAGCACAGAACATTTGTGCAAGCTGTTCCTGAAACCACTCTTCTGTAAATAGAGCACATAGACCTTAACTCGCCTGGGGACAAAGCACTGCGTAATTCTAAGCATGTGAGTAATTCCCATTGCCTTTACATGGTGTACCTGGGCAGATCCGCTGTTTGTGATTCAGAAAAGCCTTTAATATGTTTATTTGATTTCAGCAACATGTGCTTCGTATGAAATCTCTGCCTTAAGCACTTTGCTAGAGTTCTTCACTCCTGAGGTGGGTGCTACTTTCTTTTTTTTTTTGAACTGGGACTAGTTTATACAAAAATCTTCATTATTGTTAATTATTTGTGACTGGAAAGTACCAAACATATTGAACATACTGAACATACTGAAAAATCTGCTTGAAAAGGACTCAAGTCAAGGGGTGCTAGAAGGTGGGGCTAAGTGTGCAACAGACACTACACTGCTGCCAGACAGGCTTCATGCCACTCTCACACTAGACAACTCTGTCTTGACTTTTCAGGTGCTTACACAATGGAGATCATGAGCACAGGGCTTGAGGAAGGACAATCTCATGCAGCAGGCTCAGACACAAGGCTTGCAGCAGCAGTGTCCAGAAGGGAGAGTCTCTGATGCTTCCTTGAAGGAGGAAGCATATTTAGGTGGTGCATAGGCAAAGCATCTCTTTTCAAAGTAACTGGTGCAGACCTAGTCTGCACTGCCTTGGGCAGCCTTCAGCCTCCCTCCTGACAGCACAGCCTGTCAGCTGGGGCGCTGTGGTCCCTGAGGCACTGAGAGATGACTTCTTTTAGTATATACATGTATATTATCTTGTATTGACTCCATACCCCAGCTCAACGACTGCACACAAGAGGATATTTTGCAAGGTGTCTAACAACAAGCAACACTTTCTTTAGAGCACAGATGTTGGCACTTCCTTTTCAACACCTCCCTGTGACATTACACATGTGGTCTGGGTTTATTTTGAATCAACATATCACAGCATATAGTTTACAGCTGTCCTCAGACCCACTTCCAGGAAGGACTCTGATTGTATCACCACATTTACTCCATGCCTGCTAAGATCATTGTGCCGAAACTCATGCAGAAAGAGCACATGTTGGAGGAGCTGACTATCCCTGGCACTGGATTACTGCAAAATCTACACAGAGTCTCTGCAAAACTCCCCTAGACACATTCACTAACCTTTCTCTAAGTTAGAAAGAGTATGAAATATTCGCTGGATAAATTATTCCTCGTTCAGATATAGTGCCTACTTTCCCACCTCATCACTTCTCTATTGAGTTTTTCAAACTGACTGTCTTCTATGGCTTTAAGACTCTGCTCCATTTAGGGTAAATGAGTAGACCCACACTCATCTGCTTGGGAAAGGAAGGTTCAAAGACAGGGTAATACCCAGATGTCCTCCCAGCTGCAGACTTCTGCACACCTCGGAGGAGCTATCTGCATGTTTCCGACACTGGCCTCTGGCTGCACATAAGGTCAAACTTTCAGCTTGTGTTCTGAGGGCAGCTACTCTTAAGGACACTTGGTGGTACCCCTCAAAACACAGGGTAAGAAAGTCTCCCAATCTGGCCACAGGTCTTTGCAACATTTTGATGTATTGAGAAAAGCACCATTTTCTGTAGTCAGAAATAAAGATACCTATGTGTCTCTACATATCTCAGAAAAGAAGGGATGGGACAGGAGAAAAAAGTTGCAAACATGCTTGCAGAATGCCTGAAATAAAATAAGAAAACAACAACCATGTTTTTTAAAAGCAAATAAAAGAGACCAAGTGATTTTTGCTGTGGTAATTTCAGTCAAACTGCATACTTTTTTTATCTCTTAGCCATGTTCATGACTGCACATCGGGCTGTCATGCTTACAGAGGAGATGGAACTGAAGAAAAAAACTGCCAGTAGGACAGAAACACACTGAAAAACAGGATCAGCCCCTTGCTTTTTGTATACTGAAGCAGCCCTCTCATCAGAGATGCTGGACTAACTCTCTCATCACTTTCTAATCAGATCTACCAACATACTCAAATTCCTGAAAAAGGTGAGGTAGTCCACTGAACTCATCTTGACATCAATTCAATAGGTGAGTGCAATGCTGCCTACAATAAGCCACAAGGATAGAGTAGTCAGTGTCAAGGCAGTACTCTGCAATGATTCAGGACATTTGATCTTCAGTTGGGGCAAACCGTGGTCAATGATACCAGAGAGAGAAGACGCTTTGCATGGTCCATGCATGTGTCAGCTCTTGGGTCCTGGCAGGCTCCCTGCAATGCTGGTGCTCCAGCTGTCATGTACTCCCAGGCTGGCATGGAGTAATGGCAGGACTAGCATCTGGTTCTCTACAATCATGCTTGGTTTCCATAGCTCTTTTCCATAAACAGTCTGATCTCTATTTTGATAGTGCGTATATATTCTTCTCCAAGACCTCTGTTTCCATCTCTGGCTATCCACTCCACCCTTCCTTGCACTATATTGCAGTCCTTTTCTCCACCATCTGCTGCAAGGAGGTCATTTGTCAAAAGGACAAGATCTTCAAGGATGTAAAGGAAGAAGCCCGTCAACACCGCTTTTGTCCCACTGTGTTTGTTGGAGAAGAGCCAGGTGCTAACCAGCCATGGAGAACTTTGCAGGGCTGGTTTGTTTAAATGCATTTTGAAATAAACGTTTGTCAAGGGCACAGTGCCCTCACGTCAATGGAAATGGCCTCACCCTGGAAGGAAACTAGATATTTGAGAATGCCGCTTCTCCCAGCCAAGATCAGCCACCTGCCTGGGGTCCTGCAGGTGCGGGGGGACCACTCTCAGCCCTTGGCTACCACTGGGAGCAGAGGCAGTGCCAAATTGCTGCTGGTGTACGTGACTCAAGCAGAAAACTGAAAGGCAGCACTAGGTGGACCAACAGCAGCTGACCGTGCTGCAGTCGACCCTGGTCATCGCAGCATCCGAGTAAGCTACCAGCCAGCTCCCTGGTCGCACTGCCTGGTCCCGCATCTGGACTGCTGATTTTGAGAGATGCTCCAAAAAAATGCAAGATGGTGTTCCTCTTGATAATGTAAGGCCTGAGGTGCTTCAAGGAGTTAAAAGCCAATTTCCCTTCCCTGGACACAGTCCCCCAAAAAGAAGGTACCAAATATAGCACCTGTAAACTCCAACACAACCACCTCCATGGGCGCAGTGTTCAGGCGGGAGGCAGGCCCTCATTTTCCAGCTGCAAATCACTGGACTGATCTGCTGAGGTAGAGCGGAGCATTCATCTCATCACTGCCTGCTCTGGATCAGTGATTTATTTTTTTCTTCTTTTTCCCTCCAGACTCCTCCAGTGCCTGGTGCCTTCCCACAGCAGCAAGGTGAGGCTGAAGGCTCAGCAAGAGGCATGTTTTAGAGGATCACCAAACTGGGGCTGGCAGATCGCACTAGCAGAGACCACATGTAAGTGTGCACCCCACAGGTGATTCACTGCTCTGGTAGAACTACAGTCATGCCATCATGGACCTACATGAGTTGTATTTATGCCACACCTTCAGGAAAAGTTATGTGTCAGCATGAGTATTCTCTATCTACCTTTATGTTCACCCAGAGCTAGACTTCTTCAGTACCAAGGGATTCTTAGTAGACCCGTGAGGGAGGAGGAGATATATGGGGAAATTTAAATGCTCTAGAAGTGGTATAAACCAGCCTTCCTATAAGCTAGGGTAGTGCTAGCCTAGGGCGTACACCCAGTCAGGACTCTAAATAAACGCCTTAACACTTATCAAGGGAGAAGACGGGAAGGCTCACAGCTCTCCAGCAAGAGAAAGCATGAATTTACAGCCCTCATAGTCTCTGTAAATGTTTAATGCTCCGTTGTTTAGAACTGATTATTTCAGACCCAGAGATTAGATCAATACACTTTTTCAGGTTTTATGGTAAGCAGGAAATAACTGCAACAAATCTCACAGCTCTGAGTCAGTAGGGAATAGGTACAGAAAGAAGGAAGAGAATTTATTATAGGGGTCTGGGTGGTCGTATTCCCTCAAAAGAGTCCAGAAGAGCCTGTGTGAGGAGGAGACCTGGCTGGTATTTTGGCAGCAACAAGGAATCAGCGTATCATCCACTGTCCCATGCTGCACCCCACTCCCTGTTGGCAGGAACAGCCATGTCGCTGCCCAGCATCATTAGGAGAGGGTCCTTCCCCCATCCTCTCCACACAGTACTGAGCGTCGCATGCACTGCCCATTCTTTGCCCTCACCAGCCCTGAAGAAGGATTATTCAATCCTTATTGTCAACAGCTGAATGGAAAGGCTGTGCAGTAGGTCTGAGTCACAGAAACGTGATGAGAACAAGCTGGAGAATTTAAAGTGCCAACTGCTGCCTGATGCCAAGTCAAAATTAATAAGGGTGCTTGATCACTATTGTGATTGCTAACAGAGAAGTGTATGTATGTTAACTCAGTTTCCTCTCTATTGTCCAATCTACCCTGGGGTTGTATAATTTACAGGTAATTAAGTTCAGCAAAGATTATTGAAAAACAGAAAAGGATGCCAACCTAACTCTCTTTTATTCCTCTGCCAATGAGACTCTTGTATAATTTACCATTCAGCTTTGGAAATCTTTCCTATAGATTCACGCTAAAGGGAACTTTAATGATGCCAAAACCGAAGGAGAGCCTCCCCATCCCTTGGAAGGAATTGTATCAGCCTAAAAATCACTTAGGAAAACCACTTCTGCCAGTAAAAGGCCATTTAAGTCCAAGACCTCACTCCCTAAGTCTTTACAGAGGCCTAACTCCCATTGAAGCCAAATAGGAGGGTGCCATTTTGAGCTCGTGGAAATTTTGTCCACATAGGGTATTAAAGAGAGAGAAGGAATGTTCTTCTTTATTGAACTAATCAGGACAATACAGTCTGGGGTAATATTTAGATCCACACTGAACTGCAAGAGCTCTCTCCAAAAATGTTACGGTATGGGATATCTATGGAGTAAGACTACCTGGGCATTTGGTGGCTTTCTGGCCAGAGCCTCAAAAATTTTCAGTCAGAATAATTGTGTCCTTAACAAAAAAAAATAATTTGAACTATAGTCTTGCAAGAAAAAAACAGCCAAACCTTTTACGCACAAATGTGCTCCTGGATTTTGAAGTCAGAGAGTTAAATGAATTTTTGTGTAATTTTAAAAATCACTGCTATTATGGTTCTGAAAATTCATTAAATATTCAAAAAATGGTGTAGTATTTTAAGATAAATTAGTTAGCTATGATGCCATTACAGTTCACCAAAAAGCATAAAGGAAGACCACCTTTCCATAAGAATATCCATATTTTTCTCAGGCGAATGTGAAATACACACTTAAAACAGCGGTCCATCTGCCCCAGTGTCCTGTCTGCCAGTGGCTCTTGGCAGCTGTTAAGAGAAAACATGATCCTGGTTGGGTTTTTTACCTACAGTGGTGGCATGATTTCCTGAGCCAGAGGTCACACCTAGGTCATCAGCTCCAGTAGCTCCTGATGGAATCTTCTCCCACCTAATTAGGTGTTTTGGTGGTTTTTTTCCTTTTATACCTCTGAGCCACAAAACATCCTGTGTCAATGAGTTCTGTTCGTGCGTTGTGTGAAAAAGTACTGCCTTGCCATTAATTTCATGGGGCTTGGCTTTTTTTTTCACAGTAGTTTCATTGATCTTGTCTTTTAAAGAGGCAGAAAAATTTTAACTAAAATGTATATTGAAGATTCTTCTTAGTGACGTCTAGGGCTGGGTGAGATAAATTAGAATATATTCATATAACGTGGGCTTCTGCCAATTTGAAAAATATTTTCTTCATTACTTTCACATTTTTTCTTTCATTTATTTTACTTCGTGGACAGAAACACTATTGGCTTGCTGCCTCAGACCCCAGTGCAGTTGTACACACCTCCTGTGCTGGGAGAGATTGCACTTTTTGTGAATGAGAAGTTCACTTCTACGGCCGGAAGTCCATTGCCAAAAGAGCATTTTTCATTCCACGGCAGGCAAATCACAGAATCAAAGAATCGCTTTGACTGGAAGAGACCTTTAAGATCATTGAGTCCAACCATTAACCTAGCACTGCCAGGTCACCACTAAACCAAGTTCCCAAGCACCAGATCAACACGTTGTTTAAATACCTCCAGGGATGGTGAACCCACCACTGCCCTGGGCAGCCTGTTCCAATGCCCGATGACCGATGACCCCTTAAGTAAACGACTGCTTCCTATTATTCAGCCTAAACCCCCCCTGACACAACTTGCAGCCATTTTCTGTAGTCCTGTCACTTGCTACTCGGGAGAAAAGGCTGACCCCTCCTCTCTCCAATCCCCTTTCAGGTAGTTGTAGAGAATAATAAGGTTTCCTCTCAGCCTTCTTTTCTCCAGGCTAAATAATCCCAGTTTCCTCAGCCACTCCTCATAAGCCTTGTGTTCCAGACCCTTCATGAGGTTTGTTGGCCTTTTCTGGACATGCTCCAGCACCTCAATGTTTTCTTGAAAGTGAGGCGCCTAGAACTGCACACAATACTCGAGGTGTGGCCTCACCGGTGCCAAGTACAGGAATGATAACTTCCGTACTACTGCTGGCCACTCTGTTTTTGATACAGGCCAGCATGCTCTTGGCCTTCTTGGACACCTGGGCACACTGCTGGCTCATGCTCAGCTGCCTATCCACTAACACACACAGTCTTTTTGTGACATGCAGTCTTCCAAACACACATCCCAAAGTCTGTAGACTTCCAAGGGATTGTTGAGGCCCAAGTTCAGGACTTGGCCTTGTTGAACTTCATAG
The DNA here is from genome assembly GCF_000703405.1 of Apaloderma vittatum. Classification (NCBI taxonomy): domain Eukaryota; kingdom Metazoa; phylum Chordata; class Aves; order Trogoniformes; family Trogonidae; genus Apaloderma; species Apaloderma vittatum. The sequence goes on from NW_009697229.1 coordinate 65,040, forward strand.
TTAGCCTTGGCCCATTGATCTAACCTGTCTAGATCCCTCTGCAGAGCCTTCCTAACCTCCAGCAGTTTGACACACCCACCTAACTTGGTGTCATCTGCAGACTTGGTGAGGCTGCACTCAATCTCCTCACCTAGATCGTTAATAAAGATATTAAAGAATACAGCACTGAGTCCTGGGAGACACCAATTGTGACTGAATGCCAGCCAGATTTTACTCCCTTCACTACCATTCTTTGTGCCCAGCCTTCCAGCCATTTTTTTAGCCAGTGCAGAGTATACTTACCCAAGCCTTGAGCAGTTATTATTTTAGCAGGATGCCATGAAAACCTATAGAGTTAGATCAGATTCTGTTAAGGTCAGAATTTGACATAAATTCCCTCAGGAAACATATCTCATGCTAAAAAAAAGTGCATTATGTTTCCTCTTGTTGCTTGCTGCATCTTGCCAGTGGGTGGCATGAAGCCATCATGAGGGTTAGTACTAGGATGGAGTAGCATTGTAAAATGTTCTGAACATAATTGACTCAGTAGTCAGCTTTCCAGTCCTAATGGGCTGGCTGTTTCAAATTAAATTGAGTTATAGCAGGGCCCCTAGTCCACATCAGAGGATAAGAGCATGCAAAATGGAATTGGAAAAATGGAGCCAGTTTGCGTTCCTACTTAGGAACATGCAGACAAATCAGCAACTCAGAAATCACCAGCTATTAGTTTATTGGCAATTCATGCAGCTTAAAAATAGCCATGGAAATTTGTACCCCCTTAAAATCAGCTAACCATGATTGTGGTAACAACAGAGAGACCAAGTGATAAATTCCTGATGCAGCTGTTAAGCTGAGGCCAGAGGGGGAGTGGAAAGCAAGGGGTGGACGGCACAGAAAGAGACTTCCATACATTGCCAGCCCCAGATATCTAGTCCTCGTGAGTCAGAATCATGAGGCTGAGTTAAAAATTCTCATAAATTCAATGTTTTGTCTTACACATTTTGAGCCTTTAATTTGTACCTTTGCATGCACTATAGAATCAACAAATGTTTCCTTAATGAATTTGGGAGCGTCCCTCATTGCACATCCAGGGAGGCTTTGGGGACAAAAAATAAACAACAAAAACTGAAACCATGTCCTAATGTAAATGAGGAAAAAGTGTCACAGCAGAATAGGAGCGGTTCCACCATTGACTGACACCAAGGAGGAGAGAAAACTAATATGAACCTCTCCTCCACCACAGTAAGTTCTTGCATGCAGTTGCAGTGGTTCCATGAGAGATGGCTTCAGGCCATGCCATAGCCAAGGAGGCACAGAGATCAGCGTGGTGCTGACATGCTGCCAGCTCGCACCTCCAAGCTGCAAGCTGAAGTAGGGGAAAGACGAGGTAACTGAGGTGGCTGCACATAATTTGGGTAAGATCTGTAACACAGACAAGCCTATGTGGTGTCACACCAGAGCTAACAGGACTCCGATCTGTCCAAGTCCTTCTGTTGAGTTTGAGACATTGGCCAGGTCCATGGGGAAATGCTCTGCGCTCTGTGGAGGTGCCACTAGGAGCTGGATGCACACCATCCTGGAGATCTTGAGGCAAAATGTCTAACTGTGCAAATGCTTGTGCATTTTGTTTGACTGTGGCTTTAGATTGCCTTTTTCAGTGTTGTGTTCAGTGAAAAGAGCAAGAAGGTTTCCTCTGCTCCTCTGCTGTGGGTCTGGAGGCTGAGCTGCCTACTTTGCTGTTCGTACAGGATGAGGAGTGAAAGGAAAAAAGTCTTCTGAATTAACAATAGTTTAGCCTGGTTAGGGAATTTGGACTATTACTAAGTCTCCTGCTTTGTCGACGACTACTTTTACAGATACGGGGTTGACTTGAACAGGAAGATGGGGAGATGGACATTCACCAAACAGGAGAAAGCAAACTGATATAAGATCCTTTGGATCACCCTACTCTAGAAACATGACCAATTTTATAAATAAATTATATGGTATTTCCACAACCTCTGGATAAATACCTACTGAATTCACCCCTTTGAAGGTCTTCCATATTTCAAAGTTATTCCAGTGTGCCCTTCCAGATGGAAGTAAAGTTGAAGAAACCTCAGCCCAAGCTTCCTGTCATGGACCTGAGCTTCAGCCACTGCAGAGGGACAAATTGACACAGGCATCACATCAAGCAAAAAAACCATCAAATACTGAATCTTGATCCCCTTACTTTCAGCATAGCTACATATAATTTTTCCAAGATTTGAGGGTCTATTGGAAGTTACAGGAGTGATGAAATGAAAGATTTTTGGGCCATTTGTCATTTCCTTAGGGGTGTATTTTTCTCTTGGTGCAAAAACATGTAGTTCCTATTAATAGCATGTGAGCAATGTATTCATGCAAAGAAGCAATATACCCCATAGTGACTAGATCAGAAAGGGCCTATCCAGCAGACTGATGTTCACTCAGTGTGGCAAATTTCTTTTTTGTACTTGCAAGGTACTATTTGCACGTTGCTCGGGCATGTTGCTCAGGTGCTGCTGAGTGGCCTCGGTGTCCATCCCCAGGTGAAGAATGACCCAGGCAGATGCAGAAGGAAGAATTCGTGCTGTTTGTGAGCACTCTCCCACACCACACTATGTTATACTCTACAGTCTAAACAGAGCTCTCTTGCACCAGCTAACCAATAGCACCTTATGATTAAGCTAATATTTTCAAGCTGTGGAAGTGATTAATATTCCTCCATTTCACTGAAGTTGGTGACCATCCAGCACCCACTGCCCTTCACTGTGCTGGCAGCAGTGACACTTAGTGGCACACCATGTTGGCCACACGCACTCAGGAAGAAATCCTGATCATCCAGCTTAGATCTACATTACCACAGTGAAGATCAGACCAGCTAGAGGGCAATGAGACAGCAGACCCAATGTCTTCACACAGCACAAGCAAAACCTCTGACTCATTTATGGGTGAGTGAAGAGAAAGCACAGAAATTACACCCATGTAACATAAACATGCACATCCACGTGCACACCCAACAATGCTTCCAGCTATCCTCTTCTGACTGTTTCAAATTCCCAGCCAAGCAGTCCCTTCTCCCAGTATCTCCCTTTCAATCTCTTATTTACTCTGCCATTTATCTCCGCATACATCTTCAAAATTTTTCTATGCTTCTTTCTAAATAAAGACAGCAGAGGAAAATCCCCTGTCCTCTGGGGCCAACGATCTGAATTTATTCCTTACCAGACGACTGGTCCCAGGGAGCAGCAAGAACATTCCTATTCACAGAGGCTCATATGCCAAAATGTTCTGGGTACATCATTGGGTTTGATCCACAAGAAACATAAAGGGCTGGAATCCTCTTGCTTTAACAGAACATGTGGGAGTTTAATCATTTACAGTAATATCTTGCATGGAAAAAGTCCTTGGCTACCAGCTAGATGTTTTCTTGTTCATAGCTAGTTCAGAGGTATTTTAGCAACCAGAATTTGGTGTCCTGAAAAGACAGATAGTTTAGATATTTGTGAGCAAAGGTGTCAAACTGCAGCAGAGAAATTGCCCGGGGGAAATCAGATGTGAGGACATCAGCATGGGCTGGACTTCCAGGACAACAGGACTAGCAGCTGCTTCAGACAGCTGGGTCATTTGAAGATGGAAATTAATGCAGAGTTTGCCAGCTCTGCTGACCACCTGTATGGCTGATGGTCAGGAAGCCATGGCCACCAGAGGCACAGAGCTGTTCTCCATCACCTTCACAGACTAGTCCAGGCATCTCATGTTCATCACACACAGATTGGAGTGCATCAGAAAGGAAGAGGAGAACTCTGCACACAGGAGGCATAGATAGGTGTACCACTCTGCTGTAGTCCATCCAGCCTGTCCTCTGCAAGACCCATTGCTTCAGGAACAGCCAGGTCATTGAGGTCACAGGTAAAACTACTAAGTATTTGGGGTAGTTTTTTTCTCAAGAATCTGGGCACACTGTACTCAGGTAGACCTCAAAAGGCAGCAGAAGATGACCTAGGGGAGGTCTACTGAATGAAAGAGGGGCCTGAACTGCTTCCACCAGCCTAATCCTGCAGCATCTGAGGAGGTGTCTGTGGACGCAGCAAGGCCAGCAGAAGGGTCTGATGCTGATGTCTATTCTTTCACCACCACCCACTATAGAGAACATAAGTAGAGGTGCTCCAGCTGACAGACAGAGTTTCCACAATAATGCGAAAGGTCCTATGGGAAAAGATTTTTCTTCCCTAAGCACAAGGAAATTACATGGGTTTGTGGCTCATGATGCCTTTTTTGGTTGCTGTCTTTGAAGTGTATTTTTTTGGAAGCAATATTGCATCTTGTCACTGACAGAACATTTTTTTAGATAGGAGTGGATGAAGTAGGTCCAGGTCCACACAGCCTCTATTCCATAACCCTGTACAACCCTGAACGAGCTCTCCTGGAAGCCTGGTCCCTTACCTGAATACCTTGCACGGCAGGAAAGCACTCATGAATATTCAGCCCCAAATGAGGGATGAGGGAGAAAGGAGAACTAGGGATCAGCTCCCCAAATGCATTAGCGCTAACAAGCTGCCTGAGCAGTTCTAATCCTAACCCAAAATCTTTGTGCTATTTTAGGCCTCTGGAACTTAGGCTTCTCCATGGTGCTTCAATCTATCTGCAAGAGAATTAAAATGGCTTGCCATTGGCAGATCCTAATCTTCCATATACCACTCTCCTCGCAGGAGGGGGATTCTCAGCCACATTCGGGAACCCTTGAGACAGATAGAAAACAATGTCATGCGATGCTGACAATCAGACCATCTTGGGTATCGCCAGTCACATCCCGTACAGTTGCCAATATCCCATCTGGAGACTTTCATTTGAAACAATGCCCTGCCTTGCTATAATCTGTCCCGAAGTGGGATTTCCCAGTGTTTTGCCTGTTCAACAGACTGGCTTATCTCAACTGGTCTGATTATCAGACAGTGCATTTTACAACAATAACGAGAGCAGTTAACCCAATTTGACATGTCTTCAGGCAGTCACAAGCGACAAGCTTCTCTGGGACAGAGAAGGCATTTAAAGAAGTTGCCCTTGTTTGGCAAGGATGATATAGAGCTGCAGCTCCTTTGTTAAAGCCTGAATGCTCTGTCGAGGTGGTGGGATTCATAAAACATATCGAGTCGTGAAAGACGCAAAGATTCCCTTTCAAGTGGAAAAAACAACTCATGATACTAAGAGAGATTTTTTTCCCCCTTTTTTTTTTATCGTCCAAGAGAGTTAACTGCACAGTGCTCTGTGCAGATGAAACAGAGTGAGACTGCACAGAAAGGATAAACAGGAAGATCTTTAACTCTGGAAATGGGCTACTCCATCAGAGACGAAAAGTTAAATGCACCCTGCAGCAATTGTTCAACTTGTAAAGATTAAAAGTGATGCCTTGGTAAAACACGTTCGGGAGTATTATGGAGAGTGATTAACGCACGGGTTTTTTAATCATCACTACCTCCCCCACCCATCCCCCCAAAACTTGATCATTTTCATTTCTTCCCTTTATTTTTACTATTTTAAATTTGTTGTCTCTATACTGATTTGACTCTAGTTTCTGACCAGAGAAAGAGCACAGCTAACATGCCATGTTCAGACAGACCTGCCAGTTATGCAGTAATGGATCAGCATGAGCAGAGCAGAGAGGACTGGAGTCATGACATGCTGTGCAATTAAAGAAGCTACTCAAGACAAAAGCAAGCTTTACAGGCTTGCATTTCTTTCTTGTACTCTTATTAGAACATGTGGCAGCAATAATGCTCACAAAATGGGGAGCTTTGTGACTGCTTGTTACTTAAAAATAAGTGTGTGAGGAGGTACTTCTTTCCTCAGGGAAAGTCTTCTTTCTGACTTGGGCAGCAAGAGGTAAGCACGCCAGCAATAGGCATAGACTATGTGAATCCCACAACATCTTTTTCTTAGGCAACTTCTGCAAAATCTTCACCTGTAGGGCCAAACACTTCAGTTTCCCACTACTGTGAGAGTTCTTGGTGGTTCCCCAAAAGGCTCTGGTGGCCCATCCGGTAAAGAACTGTGTCCTGGCTGGAAAGCTGGGCACTATGTTAGTAGTAGAGAGAGTGTTGGAACAAAGGCCTTCAGCATGTGAACCTACCCAAAAAAATGCAGCTCTCCAGGTGTTATGTGTGATGTCAGAGAGAGTCCTTTGGGAACCTGTTTAGAGCACATTTTCTCTAGTTTTCAGTAGGTAAATGGTATTTGGTTTGCAACCAGTGTTGGAGTCTGCCCTGAACACTTCCCAGAAGCAAGCACATCTGAATGTCTCCATGAAGAGTCTCGTCAATCCTTCCTGTGGTGGAATCAAAGCAGACCACTTAATGGCCACCTATAGAAGACCTATGCAATATCTACATATCTTTGTTTACCCCTACGAACGACTCCCTTGCTCTGTGCAGCTTGGAAGAAACCCTTAGCTACCTCTTCTCAAAATCTTTCTGTGCCAATGAGGTCATGTCCTAACCTTTAGAGGGGCTGTAGGCTTGCTGGGTCAGACTGTGTCCATGTCTACGGGCAGCTTTACCAGGCTTTGGAGTAAAAACCTTAACACAAATATTACACACCTTCCCTGGGCATATTGCATTTCTTATAATATCAGAAAAAAAGAGTCTTATTCCAGTCAGTATTAACTTTAAATTTAGCCCTTTTGTTTTCTACATCAATATAAAATCTCTGGGCTGTATATTCAATTTACTCAGATTCATTCAAGCCCACTGGCATCAACGGCAATGTATGAGTAAGAACCAGCTGCACAGTACAGATAATAATCTCAGTATGTTCAGATTTAAAGTCTTATTCTTCATGCTGTTAATGTTTCAGTCTTGAAATAGCATTGGTAACTTAGTGGAGGTTTTCACACTTTGCCTAGTTATAATGTCTTACGACATAAAAAAATACACCCCACCTTACAACAATCTGAATAAAATATTCATTATCCTGAGGATAAATCTACTAAATACAAGGTGTTGGTCTGTCCTCAGTCCAGCCAGGACATCTGTTTTCTTGGCTTTACGGTCCTTAGCACAATGAATCATTTGCCTCCAGTCATTTACAGTCCCGGCGTGTTATGCTGCCTAAATCTTAGGAAAATTCCACCCCGTCTCCTCCAGATAATCCAGCCATGTCACAATCCTTGCTCCCACAGCAACAGCAGTGGGATTTGCCTGCCTCTTTCTCACTTGGCATAAAATCCCCAAGACATGCAGCTTACAAAGGTTCCCTTCTTGCCTACACAAACTGCCTCTTCTCAGACACATGCAGCCTGTTTTGAAATGCCTTCACAGGGGTCTTCTGGTCCCTACAGTTATATCTGTACTAATAAATAAAATAAATACAAGGAATTAATTACAAAGTTAATTCTCTAGTCCTCATAGTGCAGCTCCCAAGTGCCCTTCTCTGCAAAACAGAGCAGTCCAAATCCTCTTTTGGGAACAGCCCTGTCCCAGGCTATACCTTGAGGCAAGTCCCAGGACTGTGCTCACTGGAGAAGAAGCATAAGGTCATTTAAGGGGTATCAGGCAGGTGAGAGTCATCATCTGAGCTTTCTTGGGTTTTCTAGCCCATGTAGAACAATATCTGATGGGGTGTAGCTGGCACATGCCTTGGCAGATCCCGTTTCTTGCAGGCAGAGTGTCTGGTTGAGGGTTCTGCCAGCAAGGTAGAGAGTCTGGACCAGGACAAAGTGGGAAAACCTGGCCAAAATGCATCTGCACATACGGCTTGCCTTCTGCAGAGTATTAACTTTTATAAAAGATGTCTCTGTTTAAATCATCCAAAGCTCTTCAGTGGAGTGTTGGTGAAAGATGGGGTAGCAACCTGTGGGTCTGGAAGATATTATTTTGCAGGCTTGTTGGGGGCCAGGGGTGGGACTGGGGCTCCAGGTGCTGGGAAGAGCAGTGTAATGGGGGCAGAGCAGAAAAAAAATCCTGAGATGGGGCACTGGCTGGTCTCCTCATAGGGTTTCCCAGAAGTTTTCTGCATATATGTAAAGCAAGACAGGAGAGGTAGAAAGCAAAGGTAACAGAGGGATACCAAGGCCTAAAACAGTCACCTTCTGCAGGAATAGCACAGGAGCTTGCGGTTACCTAGTACAGTCACAGCCCAAGCTCTACCCTGAGGAAAGACTCCCTTTCCTGTCCCACCTCCTCATGTGGGTCTGGGAAGAGGCTAGGACTGCCCCAGCTGAGGCTCACTTACCTGATTTTCCTGCCTTCCTTGAGCAAGGGAGGCAAGAGGACACAGCAAACACTGCCCAAAACCAGGTACCACCCCAGCAAAATAAATGTCTTACTAGGTCTCCCTTCTCCAAATTTGCATGTCAAGCTAAGCTGGAACTTGCCAGGAGAAGCCTATCCCAAACAGCTGTAGAGGCTCAGTGAACTCCTCTCCTCCTGACTGCAGAGGCAATAATTTAGGCTTTCTGAGGCAGAGGTTTTTAGAGATCTTAACTGTAAGCTCCTGGGGAGTTTCCAGCTGTATGTTAGGCTGATTGCGGGGCAAGATGCTATTTATAAACTATGGTATTAAGCACTAGTGCAGAACAAGGGTAAGTGTTACAGTGCTGCTTAAGTAGCTTTCTTGTATGAGCTGGCCTTGGGCCGGTCTGGTAAAACAAGCCTTTGGGCCTCTGGCATATATCCAAGGACCAGAAAATAAGGAACGAATCTCAGGAACAAGAGCTCTTTGTTAGAGTTGCTGCTGCTTTCTAGCTTTAGCCACACTTATTTTCCTCACACACACTAGGAACTTAAAACTTTAGATTATAAGACAAAAAATACTAAATACCTGATGACAAAGAAAAACAATAAATCTAACATGTTTGATTCTTTCTCAAGATGTTTGGGCAGTTTAATTCATTCAGTGGTAGAAATAGATAGTTCAGTATCTAGAATGGTATGAAAGCTTGGAATACCATCAAACAGAAACTGGAGACGAAAATGAACTGAACTTGTTCAGAGTCCAACTCAAAAACAATTTCTTCCTTTTTAGAAAAGGCAATTCTCCCATTACAAAAAAAAAACCCCAAAACAAACACCCAAACTGGGACACTTTGGATTATTTGTGCTTTAAACAGTTAAGTGGCAATAAATTGTCTGTGGTCAGCTACCCAGAGACAATTTTGATCTATCAATTACAGGTTTAAAATGTTTATATTAGAGGAGACATGAGAAAGAGCAAGCTGCCTCCCTGGGCACAAATTCTGCTCTTTTCAGTATGAGTAGCTGAAGAATAGGAGTGTATGACCAAAGGGACATATGATGTTTTAAAAATTGGTCCAGTCCTCCTAAAAGCCCTTGTCTGCTGGGAAAGTGTCTTTGGCTCCCAGGCAGTTGCATAAGTACCATGAATTGCATGAGGGAGGTACTTCGTTACTTATTAAATGGCTAAACAAATTGTTACATAAACCTGCTGTGAATGGTCATAGCCAAAAAATGAGACTTCTGCCTTGGGCAAAAGCAGCCCTTCCACACGTACCTCTAATTTGACAGTCGGAGGTTTTTGTCTCTTCAGAAATATCCTTGCATATTTAAACCATGATGGGACTTGCTGAATTCATCTATGGCAAGGCATTCACTTGTCCCTTCTTCCAACTAAAGTTCATAGAAAACACATGTAAGTCCTCCTATGAAATGGGAAATGTATTCCAAATGCACTAGTAATTCCTTGCTTGGTCAGTTCTCCTCCTTCAAGTAAAGTGTGCTCAGTGCTTATCCACTGACCTAGACTATGGACATCAGGGCAAAAATCTGATGTACTATTTGCCGTTTAAACTATAAATTTTTAGCCACTGCCCAGTTTTCAGAAGGCTATATTACTAGGGAGTTTTATGTAGCAGCAAAGGCTTGGAAAACCTCTTCTGTCCTGCAGAATATGGTCCTCCTCCACCACAGACAATGGCACTACACAAGCTCTTTCATAAATCCAAGGGGTAATGAAGACTTATCTTCTATATTCCTGCTCGCAGGCTATTCCAGACCAGCACAACTTAGAAGCTGGAAATTAAGGGATAAAAAAGAAGGAAAAAGAATATTGTAGCATAGCATTGCTACTGCCTAAAGCAACCTAATGTTCCCAGCCAGCTTACCCAGGTCACCATTTTTAATTCTCCCTGATCAGAAGGATATTGCGAAGCGATTAGCCCAAATGCTTAACCTCAATTCTGGGTGCTGCAGATTGCTTCTATTAGGAGGAGAAATTGATGTTTTAGTCAAGACTTTCTGTAGCACAGTCTGACCTTCTTACAAAGCACTGATAAATGTCCTGTTTCCCCCAGTGCTGTGGGTCACTTCCTTGCTCGCCTTTCTAAGCCTCTTGCTGGCCAATACTGCCAAAAAATGTACTGCCCATAGCCTTTTCTTTCATTTGATACCTCTCAATTCTGTGTGTAACACCTATCAAATCAATCAGCTTGAGGAGGATTGAACTCTTCTCTCACTTGATCCTTAGATATGACACCTATCACCTTCAGTGAAGTATATGATTGCTCGAACATGTAAGACATTTTAAAAGAGTCACCCCTTTTTCAGCATAAATGTCTCATAAGCTCTAAATATCTAGACCTCACTGTGTCATTTCTCAGTTGAAACATTTCCCCAAAAACAGTACCAAACCCTGGGATCTTTTCTTTTCTGGTTACTTATCCATATATTATCTGGTAAAGGATTTTTTTCCCTTTGCCTTGTGGTCAGTTGTTTGCTTCCACATATCCCTCATAGAGGGTCTTATCAAAAGCTCATTGAGAAGCTGAGCAAGTGTTAATGGTTTTTATCATTTCTTCTAGCAAACCCCGGCAGTCTTCTGCTTCACAGAAAGAGTATTGGGTAGCATGCATTTGGCTGCACAAAGCATAATGCAAATGAGATTTCAGTGGTTTCTAAGTAGATAGGCTATCCCAGCCTGCAGGATTGCCCTCCATACCCCACTGTCCTCTTCTCGGAAGAAACTCATGCACCTGATCCTCATTTACAAGAACATAGCCTGACAGCATGCTGTCAGAATAAAAGGATTTAAAAACAATTTACAGCCATTCTGGGGTCCTATTACAGAGACAAAGTACCAGTGAATATAAGAATTTATATTTCTTAATTTCAATGTATCATCTACTTCATTTATTTTAGGGTTGCTGAATGAATAATGTCTTGTCCCACTGGAAGCCTCTAGATAAGATCTGGAGGATCCACCACCCACTGCATTTTTCAAGTAGCTCTGTGATACATCAACGGGTATCAGTCATTTGATCTCCTGTAAAAGAGCTCTGAAAGATGACTTTCCATATCGTCTTCCTAAGTTGACCATGATACAGCTCCCTTCTCCCTTTGCTACACTTCTTAAATGGTCTTCTTGGCAGAGTGACACACACTGCTTCTTGCTCCTGAGAGACTGAAGTAATTTGTAGCTATTATTTACTCTAATATCTCTGGCTGTCTAACACTCACATTATTTAACCTTTTGATTTCATCTTTATGCCTAATGTGGTGTCTGCTCCATTCCACGGTACTTGTGCTACGTTGAGTGTTGCTTTATACACATGAGGAGATCTGGGGAGAAGAGGGAGGTTCAGGACTCGATAAAACTTTGGGCTGCTCCTTGTTCACATAAATTTTGCGTTTTTCTCCATAGCCCAGATTGTACAGAGCAGCTCTGAGGCCTCTGGAACCCTCACCTCAGGAAAGACATGGACCTGTTCAAGTGGGTCAATCAGAAGGCCACACAGATCATCAGGAGGTGTGAGCACCTCTCCTCTGAGGACAGGCTGAGAGAGTTGAGGTTGTTCAGCCTGCAGAAGGCTGCAGGAAGACCTTACTGTGGCCCTTCAGTACTTAAACAGGGTTTATAAGATGGGAACAAACTTCAGCAAGGCTTGTTGTGACAGGACAAGGGGTCATAGCTGTATGCTGAAAGAGGATATATTTGGATTAAATATTAGGAAGGAATGTTTTTTATGATGAGGTGGTGAACCACTAGAAGAGATTGCCCAGAGAAGTGGTAAATGCCCCATCCCTGGAAATATTCAAGGTCAGGGTTGATGGGGCTCTGAGCAATATGATCTAGTTGAAGATGTCCCGGCTCACTGCAAGGGAGTTAGACTAGATAACCTTTAAATCTCCCTTCCAATGCAAGCTGTTCTCTGATTCTAGAGTTCTATGATTCTAGGAAAAGAAAGCCATATACACAGCGAAAGATGATGCTAGTACATCTCTCTGGTTTTCACAGGAAGAGTCAAGGTCCATTTTGAGAAGGAAGATGAGAGAGGCTGAACTCCTGAGTAAGACCAGATAACCAGCTAACCAGTGAGCCTATATACTGCATGCTCTCATCCTCCCTATGGGAGAGAAAAGCAAAGCAGAGAGGTACCTATTTTAGGACGTGCTTCTCACATTGCCAGCATAGAGCGACATGCTGCTGGAATGCCAGCCACAGGACAAGGGTGCTGGTGTGGAGACAAAAGCATCGTATAAATCAGGGCAACTCAAAGCCCTCAAATCACCAGGACAAGCAAAGTAATTAACCCAGATTATTAGTAGAGACTAGAAACCAGATGTCAAAGCCAAGGGCATACAGCCCCATTCAGGGCTGGAGATTTTCCAGCTGACTGTAAAAGCAAAGAAAATATGGTGCAATCTCAGCCTCCAGATGGAGAATGGGGTTAATCTGCTAGAAAAAAAGGTATCCAAAATCAGGAAAAGGAGAAATCAAATTTCTCCTATCCAATCAGAATAGAGAATTTAAATCTGGAGCCTCGTACAACCCATATTGAATATATGGTATATGGAGAAATTTTCTTGCTGGCTTTCACCAACTTTAATAATTTAGTAAAATGGAAAGCTGTTGCAAAGAAACTGCAGCTCTCTTACCCAGTCTATTGGAGTATCCTGTTATAAGGTGACAGCTACTTCACTAACTGCTGATGATCCTGTCACTGGTGCTGAGGCCACATTCTGAAATAGAATTGATGGTGAACAATGCTGCATGCAGTTGGTGTCTGGTGACCAGCAGTGTCCCTCAAGGATCAGTACCAGGCCCAGTCCTGTTCAACATCTTTACTGACGACATGGATGAGGGGATTGAACTTACCCTTAGTTAGTTCACAGATGACACCAAGTTGTGGGGAAGCGTCACTCTGCAGGACAGTAGGAAGACACTGCAGAGGGACCTGGGCAGGCTGGGTCGATGTGCCGAGGCCAACGGGATGAAGTTCAGCAAGACCAAGTGCAGGGTCCTACACTTTGGCCACAATAACCCCCTGCAGCGCTACAGGCTGGGGCAGGAGTGGCTGGAGAGCGGCCCGGCAGAGAGGGACCTGGGAGTACTGGGTGATGACCGGTCAGACATGAGCCAGCAGTGTGCCCAGGTGGCCCGGAAGGCCAATGGCATCCTGGCTTGTATCAGGAACAGTGTGGCCAGCAGGAGCAGGGATGTGATTCTGCCCCTGTGCTCAGCCCTGGTGAGGCCTCACCTCGAGCCCTGTGTGCAGGGCTGGGCCCCTCACTGCAAGAAAGACCTTGAGGGGCTGGAGCGGGTCCAGAGGAGAGCAACGAGGCTGGGGAAGGGACTGGAGGGAAAGTCCTGTGAGGAGAGGCTGAGGGAGCTGGGCTTGTTTAGCCTAGAGAAGAAGAGACTCAGGGGGGACCTTATCACTCTCTACAACTGCCTGAAGCGAGGTTGTAGTCAGGTGGGGTCGGGCTCTTCTCCTGGGCAACCAGTGACAGGAAGAGGGTACATGACCTGAAACTGCATCACGGGAGGTTTAGATGGGATCTCAGGAAGCCCTTCCTCACGGAGAGGGTGCTCAGACATTGGGATGCACTGCCCAGGGAAGTGGTGGAGTCACCATCCCTGGAGGTGTTTAAGGAGAGGGTGGATGGGGCACTTTGTGCCATGGTCTCGCTGATGTGGAGGTGTTGAGTCATAGGCTGGACTTGATGGTCTCAGAGGTCTTTCCCAGCCTCAATAATTCTGTGATTCTGTGATTTCTGTTTCTGTCATCGTCCCTGAGCTTCTGCCTCCTCTTCCCGCACCAACCTTGCTGCATGAGGGTTGTCACATGAGGCGATACAACAGCAGCACAAGAAACAGTCTGGTGTTCACAGGAAGAGATTGAAAACTGGCACAGGGGTTTTTAGACCAAGTGCAACTGTTACCTTAGCTCGCAGAATGGCTTGGTGGGGAAATCAAGAGCAAAATAAAGATGGCTTGTTTTTCCTTAAAATCAAAAAAATGGTCCATTTCTTAATAGCTCTGCTGTGCACAGCCTCACATGTGCTCTCCCACAGACATGCACAGAGTTTCTGTGTGGTGTAATGGGATGCCTCCATCAGTGAACTGAGAGTGAAAATTGAATAGAGAAATCAGGCCATTGTCATAAAATGTTGACCTGTGCTATTACTTGGATAGGAGATCACCAAAATAAAAGTGAGTCATTCCAGAAAATAGTTTTGGTGATTTAGTATACAGCATTCTTCCAAGTCAATACTGAAACCCTGCTCCAGCAAATGATTAGAAAGAACTATGCCGTTAGAGGCTCTGTAAAAAAAAGTGCTTTTTAAAAGGTCCCATGGCACCTTAGCTGAGAGTAGGAGATATTAATCAAGGTGTCCAGAAAAAAATCTGTGTATTGGCTATTATATTCAGAAGATGCTTAGAGTTCCCTGCAGTTTGTCATCTTTATTTTCTTTCCTGAATTATTGGGTGCTGTGGTGGTGCTTTCTTCTGCATTTTCTAAATTTCACCCTGCAAACATCTGTGTTCATTAGTGAAAGAAAGCATGCCTTCCCAATACTCAAGAGGGACTTATTGAGATACTCCAAGTGTTACTTGTATTCCACAAGACATGGACTAGAAAAGCTACTTTTCCAAATCAAGTTTCTGCAAAATGCTATTGGAGTTCAATCCGCATTCATCTTCCCACAAAGTCTTAGGTCCTAGCTCAGCAAAGTACTTCAAACAGGTTAATGATTGCACTGATTTCAACCCACAAGTAAAATTAAGGCTATATTTCATTAATTGGCTACATCAGCACTTTATTTGTCTGAGCTCAAACTAAGCGTGCTTCAGAGGAGCTACTGGAATATTTGAGTCCGAGTAAAGGATGAAAACTGCATTTGTCCCATTTATTCACTAGAGACTTGCAAAAAATCCCAGCCTCAGCACAGTCAGTTCATGATTTTTCTCCAGCATTTGAGTTCCACTGTGCTTGGGTGTTACCCCCTGGGTTTTAATACTGCCCATGTAACCATTTTTTTTCAAATGCAGGGGATGAAAGCTGAGCTTTGTTGGGTACCTTCATGCAAGTTCCTGTCTGTTGGATGTTGTTACCCATTGAAATAGTATATTGCCTGTGAAAATACAAGCCTGCCTTTTTTTATCTGTGTCATTGTCTCAGGCTCTCTTTAATGTCAATTTGAAGGATTATCAGGAACTCTGTGATACTCTGCAAGAGCTGGCACTGGCAGCAGAAAGTTTGGACAATCCATAAGGGTTAAAGCAGCTCCCATTGCATCAGTTTAGGAGGGGACAGTGTTCTATCCTTCCACCGAGGCTCATTGCTATCTGTTTGGTACATATGCACTGATATCTGCTCTGTCAGTGATATTTGCCTAACTCTTTGCCTTATGAGGTTTGTAACAGGCCTTCCTGTGTTTTCTCTCCCTCTGCAGTTAACCTTGAGAGGAACACCCCATAAATACACCCAAAGCTCACTTATTATCTTTTAAACCTTCACTAGAGTTTTCTTTTGGGGTGCCAAAAAGAAAAAACTGAGCTCTTCAGCCCCACCTTGCAGCCGCAGCAGCTGCACAGGCTGTCGGTGCTGCCAGGCTGCTGCCTCCAGTCCCTGCCAATGTCTCCAGCTGCAGGTCTCCTCACTGTGTGGTCTAACTGGGACATCATCTACACCTTGACAGTGCATGGGGCAATGCAATTCTGTTCAATGCCTAGGTTTGGGTGCTCACATAGCATCTGTGCCTGTAATGCCCTACACTCGAGAGGAAAGGCAGGGCTGTCCTTGCACTGAGCTGGCCAGCCCCTGTGCCCTGGAAAGGTGTATTCCCTCAGGCCACCTGCTGCAAGGAGGCTCAGGAGGAAAGACACGGAGCTCTTCTCACATGTGAAGGTCTCAGTTGCGAATTATGCCATCATTTGTGTTCCAGGTGTCATCCCACCTTGGTTTATGGACTCTGTATCACTAACACAGGGCTTAAAAAAGCTAAGCCCAGACAGTGCTGGCTCTGGTTGCAGGAACACAAGGTGCTCGAATGATTTCCAGACACCACCTGTGTGGCTGGGAGGAATGTGGAGCATGTCACACCATCTGGGAGTGCTGTCACACACCTCCGCTCAGTGGGATCACTGCAAATTCGGTCACAACATTGCCTCATCTCCATCACAGACAGAGCCTGCAGGAACCACAGGAAGGCTTTCCTCCTGCACATGGGAAATAGCATTACTACTCAACCCTGCAGCAAATGGGTGCTGTTGAGTATGGAAAGCTGCCACATCTTCAGCCTCCTTCCTTCCCATCAAATGTGTCTCCCCAGTACAGAGGGACATGCAGTTTATCATCAGAGCTGGTCCAAAATGCAGGTGCCAGCTGCCGCTAGGCCAGACATGGTGGTTAGCTGCTCTGTACCAGCATTCAAGACACAGGGCAGGGTGCTAGGAAGGGAGAAATAGAAAGTGAAGTTTGACTACTCACCAGATTTAAGTGCAGAAATTAACAAAACTACCATCCATACAGTGATCATTTCATGGCCCCAAAGCTGTAACTATGCTGCTGTTTTTAAAAAGAGAATATAAATGGAGGATCAATTCCAGATTTATGACAGAAGGGAATTAAGTTCATTGCTTAGCTATAATGGCTTATGAGGTCATCGTGGCTTATGCCATATTCTCCAATTTTGTCTTTCTTGAAGAGATGCTTTATTGTAGAAGAAAAGTGGCTACTGTGCAGAATTTTATGTGATTATGACTATGCGTTTTTCCTGACAGAGAAATAAAATGAACCTCTGTTCCTTTAGTCCATGCACTATAGTGTTGCTTGTGCCCCCCACAGTATCATTTAAAAAAAAAAAATACAGGAGGAGGCTTTTTACTGCTATAATCACCTCTCACTTGTGCTGGAAGTAGCTCAGCTGGGACTATCCAGGCAGTACGTATTCATCAGGGTTGCTTTACATCAGGCCAAGCAGAGGTCAGTCTCCTCAGAAGGTCAGACAGAAGCATGGTTTGCATTTCCTTGTTGCTGTTATTCTTCTGAATATTGCAGTTTGGACTCTCCTCCCCTGCAGCTACCATCTTTTAAAATTAAGGGATGGCTATTGCTTTTATTTTTGAAAAGAGAGGGATGCTACAGACCTAAATCCCACACTCAGGGTAGCCTGACTGTTGCATTGTCTAAAAAATAAAAATGCAAGGCATGATGTAACCAGCAAGTGAAAACCAATTGCAGTCAGTATTCTAATTAGTATGGTGATTACATCCACCACATGCACTTGGAGACCTCGTTCTTGCTCAGTGAAATAATTGATTACATGCACAAATCAGGTGAATGATAACGACAGAGATTTTCATTGTCAGTAAAACAAATCAGGGCTCTGGAGGGCCACAGTGCAACGAGGCAGCACAAGGAGAGGCAGGGGTCTTGGCGACTTGTTTGTTGCCCTACCTTCATCCCTGCAAGGGTGGGAAGCAGCACTGGGGAAACGGGCACCTGGCAGTGCCCACCAGTTCACATCAGATTTGGAAAGGTAATTTGCACAGTGACTTGGGACTGCTCTGACACAAGTCTGCATCACCTGAAGGAGTCTCTCTCAAAACCTAAATTACTTCCCGATCATTACACTAATAGTTATTAACATGTTACTGAGGCCAGTGGTACAAACACTCCTTGATTTCTAATCACATATTGGGAACATTTTACAGTCATTTTCACTGGCTCCTTTTTGTACAGATCTTTTGTTTATTTTTTTCTTTTTTTTAAATTGTCAAGTTGCTAAATTAAAAATAATGGGGACAGGATGCCTAGTGAGAAAGACTTGTCCTGCTGATGGTCTGCTGAGATATTTTGCTTCTCCTCAGCTGCACGAAGCGCTGTGGCAATTGGGAGTGAGCAGACCTCCATGATGTTAGTGGCAGGAGCAGGGAGAAATTGCCTTTTCAGACATCAGTTAGAACCAACACAGCAACAGTAATAAAGCAAATTTCCAAACAAGAAACGCATCTGATTCCTTTGCAATAACAATTTCTTGTTAAGTCATCAAGCACATTTAATGTAATCTGCATGAAATTTTACTGGGAAGCTATGAAGAAGTGCGGAAGGTAGTGAAAAAGATTCCAGAGGACAACATTGCCCACATTTACCTTTTAGACAGAGGTAAAGGAACAGTTTCCTACAGGCAAAACATATCATACTCCCTTGAGAACTGGATAAGATCAACATCAGTGCTCACATCCTGAGAGGTGGTTGGACAGACCAGCTTTACAGAAGGGCTCTTCAGCTTTGGCCACTTACATGCTCCACTCTGACACACTGAAGGTGTCCTATTTTGTACCAATTCAAAGCCTGTGTTATGCCAGAACTTGAAGTTCTTCTAAGTCTTATTTACTGTCAGAAAGAGGTTAAACAAATAAACTAAACCCCAGGGAGAGCTGGCAATTTCTGCAGAGGCAGCAGCAGTCTTCCAGAAGAAATCTCATGACATTTCATCCCTGCTCATGCTACTAGGAGCCATCCCACCTCTCTCCCATGTGTTTGCCTGAAATGCCCTGGCATGCAGGTGTTTTTACACCAGCCACCACAGACCTGATCCTCAACTTCTGACATGCAGGAAGTAATTGCATATGAATTTCCATTGTTGCCCATGTTTTCAAAGTTAGACAACTCTTGGGAAACTTTCCCTTACAACTTCACCATCCCTGAATGGTTTCTCAGTGAGGTTCAAAGCACAGCCAAGCTGGACAGAGGCTTGTGTAGCCTGATCTAGTTGAGAGACATCCCTGCCCATGTCAGGGAGGTTGGATTAGATCATCTCTAAGGTCCCTTCCAGCCTAGGCCATTCTGTGATTCTGTGGCTCCATCAGAAATCATCATAGAAGGTGAATTTTTTAAGGAAGGGTGAAAGCTTTACTTTAGAGGAAGAATTAAAAAAAACTTGCATCTGAACACCTATCCAACCCTTCTGTATTTGTTAATGGGACAGCTCTTGTTGTGTTTCACACAGTTCCCTGACTGTCTTACAACTGGGCTACACTTTCTCTGCTTTTATAGGTGTTTATGGTAGGATATGTGCTCAGCTTAGATGTGGAACAGCATAATATCACTCACATGATACTGCAGTTCAAACTTCATGCAGTAAACTCACTGTTGAGCAGCCTTTAGGCATAATGCTATAAGTCTAAGTGCTCCTTCTGCATCAGTGGGGAAAAAAAATTAAAAAACATTTATGAAATGGTACATGGTACAAATGCTAAAGACTGGAGCTCCAGAGGCTAACCATCTTAGCAAGGAAAGAAGAGTACAGCTGTAAAATCAAGATGAAACCTTTTTAATCATGACTTATGAAATCAGCCTTATGAAAAAAATCCTGTTTTGTTCTGAGGAAAGACAGTCTCATGAGGCTTGAACTTTTCAAAAGGTTTCCACCAGGAAGCACAGCTCCCTGGGAATGTAATTTGAGATCGGCTCTGAGGGCCGTGTTGTGGAATGCTGGATCTAAGTTATGTCCATGTTTGTACATGCCTCTACAGCAACTGTAAATCACATCTTCACCTCCAAGGTATCAAGTACAAGCTCAGAGCCTCAATGCACTCACAGTGTCATCTCAACTTGGGCATCCATCCTTAGGCTAAAAAAAAAGAAAGAAAGTTGGATTGAAAGGATGTTCTTCTCATGCTCATACTTAGCGCAGAGTCTTTCCATCCAGAGATCTTTCATCAGAGAGCATTATCATCTTCCCTAAAAAAGATATAGTAGATTCCGAATCCATCCAAACTTTGCTAAACCCCAGGATTAGGAGTGTGATTTGTGTGGAAGTGACAAATCTCAGAAGCATGCCAGCATCTAATAGGAACAACCAGAATCAGTCAGCTAAATACGTTCTGCTGGGCCCTTGGCAAACCTCTCTCTGCCCTAATGCATGGAGAGAAGTAGATTAGAGAATCAAATGGGGGGTATTACAGTCTCAGAAGCTGGAGCTGGTTATAAGTCTATTAGCATAACAAAAAGGAATGTACCAGCACGGGAAAGCTGCCAAGCGGAGCGCTGGTAATTGCAGTCGCAGGAAGAGCAAACAGAGCTCCTGCAGGGGCTAACGGCGAGCGAGCACAGCAAAAGCCAGCAAGGGCTTCCACGGGCTTTGAGGGAATTGGAAAACTCTTCTCCTTTCTGGTTTGATCCTGTGCAGTTGTGCAGAAGGACAAAAGCACTCACTCAACATTGACCGGTGGGAAGGGGTCTACATTTCCAAAGGACCAGCTGTTTGGACAGGGTCTAAGAAGGAAAAGTAGGTGTCTGAATCTACCTATAGGAGCCACCAGTGGAGCAACATGACAACAGACCTTCCAAAAAGTGTTTTTCTATCCCAGTTGGCTCACAACAAAGAAGTAAAGGCTGAACATGAGCCAGCAGTGTGCCCAGGTGGCCAAGAAGGCCAACGGCATCCTGGCTTGTATTAGAAATTTTGTGACCAGCAGAAAAAGGGAGGTGATTGTCCCTCTGTACTCAGCACTGGTGAGGCCGCACCTTGAGTATTGTGTTCAGTTTTGGGCACCTCAGTATAAAACAGATATCGAGGTGTTGGAGCGAGTGCAGAGGAGGGCAACAAAGCTGGTGAAGGGCCTGGAGAATAGATCTTACAATGAGTGACTGAGGCAGCTGGGACTGTTCAGTTTTATGAAGAGGAGGATTAGGGGGGACCTCATCATGCTCTACAATTACTTGGAAGGACATTGTAGAGAGGCTGGTGCTGGTCTCTTCTCACAGGTAATTAGGGACAGAACCAGGGGGAATGGTGTCAAGTTGCAACAGGGCAAGTTTAGGCTGGACATTAGGAAGAAATTCTTCACGGAAAGATTCAAACACTGGGATAGACTGCCTAGGGAGGTGGTTGAGTCGCCATCCCTGGATGTGTTTAAGAGTCGCTTAGATGTGGTGTTGGGTGATATGGTTTAGGGGTGAACTTGCAGTGTATGGTTAATGGTTGGACTCAGTGATCCCAAGGGTCTTTTCCAGCCTGAATTGGTCTATGATTCTATGATTCTATGATTCTATGCACTCCTCCTGCCCAGCAGCTATGTGCCCACATCCATCCATACCTCCACCAGGGAGACCCTCTGAGCCAGGGGATGAGCCAGGTGACTGCAAGATAGAGAGGGAGAAGTCACCCCCCCGTTCAGAAGAGCAGGAGGTTTTTTCAGTTGATTCATTTAGTAGGAAGGAAGAGCAAACACTGTGAAAAATGGTTCAGCTGGGAAAAGGAGACAAAGTTGTGTGAACACAAGAGAAAAACAAAGCTGAAGAGCAGAATGGCAGGGGAAAAGGCATTGCTCACAGGCAGATATCCACCCTTCTGAGACAATTGTCTGGGTCTGACCAACAGCTATTTGTGGTCTGCCTGTAATGAATTGTTTTATTTATTTCAGGACAAAGAAAATGGTTTGTTCAGTCAAATATATTTTTTGGTTCAAAATGGGTAAAGCTACTCCTGAAGGCCTGTTTCCTTTTTTGATAAAGAAAAAAAATCACACTTTCAAAAATCCTC
>NW_009697229.1:86837-108176 GCF_000703405.1 Apaloderma vittatum
AGGATTAGCTGTTTGGATAGAAGTATTTGCTGAACATGACCTGAATTTATCAAGTGTTTTATTCTACCTGAATATTTTTGGTGAGTTTATGACTGAAGGGCAGAAACAATGTCCCAGTTTAACTACTCAGCAGACCTGTATGGGATCTGGATAGAGCTGCCTCTCCCAACAGCACAAGCCCAGGGCCCTGTCCCTCTTGCCACACCAAGCAGTCTTTTTAGGCGCACAGCAACTAAGAAGCCAGAAGTGCTTTGCAGCACCTTTGTACACATCTGCACCCTGTCCACGGCTCTCACTTGCCACGAGCACCTCCTGGAGGCACAGCACCCATCGAGGGCACTGGTAAAATAATATCTGAGCAGAAGCTAAGCTACGTATCCTCAGGCTACACGCTGCTGGCAGACAGTAGCACACGTTTGTCTGTGTGTCTGTAGCAGGAGCAGCAGAAATACAAGAAAGAAGGCAACAAACAAGCACTTGACCTGACTGAAGGACAAGGGAGAAAATTTGAGGTCAAGGATCGCTTGAGAAGTTGTACTCAAATCGTATGTCTCTTGCTGTTTGCTTCCACCCACGCTGAGGCTGGCAGGATTGTGGTAAATAGCAATAGTTCAATGACATCTGACTCCATTCCCTGTTTTCTCCAGGAGCAAGCTACACAGGTGGAGAGCCTTTGGCTGCCCATCTGGGTCACGCTGGAATAACAGTGCGATGGGAATGATGCCTCGTGATGTTATTTATTGGGCTATACATGCCAAGTAGTGCAAAAAGGCTTACACACTCAGGTTGATTGTGTTGTTATTGCAGCTTTTACTGTTCAAACAACTCCCCATGCACCACTTCAAAAGTTACCTGGCCCTGCCACATGACCTCCAAGCAAGCAAGCCAAGGTTTTTAACAATATCTATTTTCTTCTGTTTCACAGGTCAGTGCTCATTATAAACTGCCAGTGTTCTCCCTAAAGATTTATTGTGAAAGGCAGCATAGAAAACATTTGTGCAAAACTAACAACAAGCACATTTCTTCTGTTTAGGAGGAACTCTCTAAGTGATGTAGGTGCAAAAAAATTACCCTGCTTCAAAACACACTTTTTTTTTCTATGCCCCATAATTCCTTGCAGCATTTCAATGACTTGTTCACTCTCAGAACAAGCAAGACCGGGAGGCTAACTGCACTGATTCCAGGCAGTATTTTGCAAGTGCAAACTTGTGAACTGTTAGCAGCCAAATACTCTTAAGATTTATTCAAGCCAGAGAACTGCTACCTACTAGTTCAGGTCATATTTCTTCTCCTGTTTCTCTTTAAATTATGAGCTTCCATGGGGCCAAGTTTCTTGCGTGTTTGTTTTCTTTAACACATCAAGCCTGCAGCTGGCAATAATTTTTGGGTTGTCTGGCTGTGAACTTCACATATCATCTCCTTCTGTGTTGCCCACTGTTGTTTCTAGTCAATGTCAGTCAAAACCCAAAACTGTGTTTCTCCCATCTCTTGGAGAACTGTTCCTACACAAACTTCTACCAATACAAAAAAAAATGCAGTAATAATAGTAAATATTTTTTTAACAAAAGAAAAAAAAAAGGATTACTGCTATAAATACTTTCATTGCTGGCATAGATGATTTACTGCCCACCTAGTTAATCCCTATAAAATAACACAGTTGAACGCCTTTAAGTTGCATGCATACAGATGACTAATTAAATACACAGTTAAATGGCTTGACCTGGCACAATTCTGACCTTTAAAATTATTAAAGAAATAGAGCTTGCAGTTCCCTCAGGGCAAAGTCTTCCAATGAATAATTCTGGTGTTGCAATGGTTTGGGGCTGTTTAGGACAAACAGGGTACTCACAAGCCAGAGGGACAGCTGCTACCTTGGGAACTAGCTACCTGCCCTAATCTCTCAGCCCTCAAACCTTGCTCCTTGGTCTGTGCCATGGAGACTAGGGTTGCAAGACACTTGAGACACTGGGACTGGAACAGAAGTTAAGAGAAACCAGACACGTTGTATTTTGACAAAGCTTCATCTGAATTCAAGGTTTTTGGTGTAATGTTGATAAAAGGGATTGGCCAGCACCACGAATGCTCCTGTCCCCAGTCCCTCAGTGCTGCCAGCAGGAGCTCAGCACCAGGTGAGGGGCAAGATGTGACAGAGGCTGGGGCATCACATCTGGCCCCACAGGAATCCCCATCAGCACCTAACATCACCTTTGCAGACTAAGCCATGGGCCTTCCTGGAGTGAAACTTCAGTCTGGCTTGGACTATTTGAGTAACTACATTCTGGAAACAAGGAGGAGAGTTTCATTAAAACAGGAGTGTCCCTGAAAGGATGTCAATCTGTGCTTTCGTTAGAAAGTTTTCTTTGCTGTTTATCTCCTGAAGAGTCTGCCACTCACTCTCATGCTCACTTCTGCTGCGTTTGTGTGCTCTAGGTTGGAGTAGGCATCTCATCGTTGCCTGCAGTTTAGCCTCAGAAATTACTGTACTTGTACTTACTTAAACCTAATTTTTCAACAGAAGTACTATTTCAACAGAAGCAATTAAAAATTGTGACAAGGCACTTGCTTTTATCAAAATTTCACTTACATTATCACACTGCTTGACTTTCTGAAGTAATTTTTGAACAGGCAGGGGTTTTTTGTTCTACTAAGAACATTTCTCTTTGAGAAATAGCAGTACTAATTAGAAACGTTCCTGTGCGGTACAGTTTGTAAAGCATCTACCAAGAAATTTGTGACTTTATTGAGAGGACAGTGAGGTGAAGTTTTCTCATTTTCACCCACTAATTACCAGGGGAAAATAAGTATGACAGATGCAAAAATGTTACGGAACTTATGAAAGAGAGAGCAAACTATGCTATGTCTGCAAGGATGATAATGACATTGATAGAGCAAGGGCCAAATATTTTAACAAAACTATTGTAGCTGTAGCCCATATAAAGCACAGTCACCCAGAGAGAAGCAAAGGCAAATGGAAGTCTGTTTTGTGTTTACTGAGCTCAGCATGATTTCATACGAAATTCACTCTTTTTGCAAACAATCACACTAAAAAATGAGGCACTAGCTGGAGGTTTGACTGACAGCAGCTTGCTGGAATTCTTTGTAAAGAGAAGACATAGGGAAATATGAACATATGTTTAGTTAAACACATTTTCATTTATTGATCTGCCTGCAAGGCTCAGGTGGTGAAGCTGTGGGTGGATATGCTGGCCACCATGCCCCATTGCATTTCTCAGCTGCTGATGAAGATACATGTTGTGGACACCCCGGTACTGCTCCACTGCAAGCAACGGAGTGACTGGCTTTCATGGGGATTTGACAGGTACAACCTCCCAATATTCTTCTGAAATCAGAACTCTATAAACATTGAAATTTGGTGAATTTTTAAACTACTGCCAGCAAGCATTCTCCTCTGCTTTCCCACACCAGGATAAGCCAACTATTTCTCTGTAGCAGCAGATGACTGACTTTGGCCATCCCAATGAGTGGGCCAAACTTGGCCATATGGGCAAGGAGCACAAGAAGCCTCTCTGAAATGTTTAGCAGCGACATGTGAAACGAGCCCACAGCAGTGGTTTCTCTGTGCATGGCCAAACCAACAGCAGCTGCAGCTGCAGAGTCACCTGAGGTCAAAAGCACTGGGTCTATTACAGACCAAATGCAGCATTTTGAGTTACATCCTGAAGTGAGCTGACATACTGTATAAAGTATGTGGAGCCTTTATGCTTTTATGGGTCTGCCTTTTTTACAAGCATCCACTTATTCCTTTCAACAGAAAACTCTGTCCTTGATGTTCTGGGCACTGAATAACCGAAACATTTATTCCTGCCAGCTTTACCGCTGCTCTGATAGCTCCAGAGACTTTTTTCCAAATGTGCTTAGTCTTTTCTCAGAAACATAATAATAAGGTATTTCAGAGAAAATATTTACCTCTGAACAGCCTGGGATAATGTGAGTAATAGAAAAGCTGAGAATAAGGAGGAAAAAAAAGCTTTCATCAACTTCACACAAGGCCATCGACTCTCTAAAAGGCAATGGATTGGAGCTGACTTTGGTCTTCTCCCAGCTCAATGCTCAATCCTCAGTTTATGAGCAGGAATTAAGGACCCTGTCAGAGGCTTTCCCTGGGTCCAAGAAGGCCCTGCATCAGAGCTGGGGAAGATTCCAGTGTCTGCAGGTTGCAACCATCCTCTCAGGCTTCCCAAATAAGATAATAATGCTACTGACTAGCCAGAGAGCAGGAATTTATTAGGTATATAGCCAACCACAGCTATACGTCATATTGCAATGTCATGCCCCACTAAAGACCAGAGGCGTTTGTGCACAAAACCTTGTCATTCATTGGTTTAGTATCCATCTTTCTTTGCAAGAGAAAGGTTGAAAATATATAAATAAATACCATATTCATGGTGATGTTCAAAAAACACTGATGAAGCACAGTCAGTAAATGTTTGCAGAAGTTTTGCACAACATGTGGCCTTCCGTTTATTATCTCAATTATAAATGAATTGAACATTTATGAATATTAGTTGATAATTCTTGAATGTACACAGACTATATGTGATGCTCATCATCTGATGAGGAGGTTAACATAGTGTTGTGCTGCTGAAATGAGAAAGAATGAATACCAATATTCATACTGAACTTACTTTTCTTTTTCTTCTTTTGGATCTCAGGAAACACTTCCTTACAGAAAGGGTGATCAGGCACTGGGATGCGCTGCCCAGGGAAGTGGTGGAGTCACCATCCTTGGAGGTGTTTAAGAAGAGGTGGGATGTGGCACTTAGTGCTGTGGTCTAACCAATGTGGTGGTGCTGGGTCATAGGCTGGACTTATGATCTCAGAGGTCCTTTCCAGCCTCAAGAATTCCATGTGATTCTTTGGAGCCCCTTCCTGGTTTTGTCTGCTTGCATGTATGTCTCATTGAAAGTGAAACATAAGTAGCAGCACGAAAAACTTACTTCATTGGGGATAATTTGCAAACAGAAATTAGACATTTTTTAAGTAAGTTGTGTCTAGTTCAACTGTAAATATATGCCTAACTCTAATAATAACTGGCCAACAGAGATCAAATAGCAAGTATCATATTCAGTCATGAATCCAGTCTAAAAATAATACCCTTAAAACCTTCTGGGAGTAAACTCCATTATATTCAAAGGAATCACAATTGCCTCCTGGACAATCTGAAAGCAGAAAATGAGACAAAATGTGCTGAAAAAATTATGCACTGTGAATTATCCCCTTGACTCCTAACTTTGACACAATATTTCTTAGGGAAATCCCTTTTTAAATAGATAATGTAGAGCTACTTATCAGAAAAAAAAGGCTGTCTGGTAAGAGACTTATTTTAACAACGAAGAGCCCTGATTTTTCTGCAGGGCCCAAGTTTATTTAATGACTGTTCCAAGGAATGAGGGGGAGAGAACTGTACTGAAAACACCCACAGTGCTTTATTTCACTGCATCATTTCTTCACCTTTAATCACTCCCTTTTTCCTTCTCACTCACCCACAGCAAGACCCCCATATTATTGGTTCCAGGTTTGGGATAGTTCCAAGTCACGAATTCTAGTTTTGTTTCTCTGTGTTTGCATAATTTTACTGATTGCCCTCTCTGCCAATTGTTTGGGGTTTTTTCCAGAGAATTTATATCTTCCAACTTTATTCCTACCAGTTAAATTTTAGTTTGGTCTCAAGTAGAAATAACGGAGAAAAAGAAATGCTACAATTTTTTTGCAGTACCTTTTAAAATTATTGCTGTAAAGTTTCAATTCCTTTTTAAACTTCACAATTTAAAAGTGCATCAGATTGGATGCAGATTGGAAAATACAACACAGCAGAGCTGACATGAAGTTGTACCTCATTAACAAGTCTTCTTAGAGCTACGTATGCTTTGATGCCGCTCACAGGGCTCTGGGGCTTCATGCAAGGGAGGCTGCAGCAGAGGGGGGACCGCTGCCGCAGGCAGAGAGCGAGGGCGATGGCATGCAGCGTGCTCCCCGCCGGGCTGGAAGGCATTTCACGCACCTGCTTTACGGCTGTGGCATGCCACAAGTTAGCATCAACATGGTCCGGCTTGCGGCATACCACAGGGCGAGAGATGGCATGCCAGGCGCCGCATCCTCGGACACGCTTATGCCGCCAGCCGGGGGCCCCGAGCCTCCTCACTTCCCCAACTGCACCAGCTGCTGACAAGCAGCAGGGTCAGATGGAAAGTTCAAGGGAGATGTTTTGTGAACTTTCACCTACTTCTCTGCTATGGCTTCAGGAAAAGAAAGGTGGAAGACTGTTAATCTAGACTATAAAATACTATTCCACGTTATTAATATGAGATGTGCTACTGAGAATGCTATTTCAGCTTCGTATTTCATGGTAGTAGCACAGCTACTTTGGCCTTCATTGGGTGAACAGTGTCGTTGGTGGAAAAACCCACAAAAGGCACATTAACTCTAACATGAATGGCTGTAGTTGGCTACAGTGTGAAGCAGCCTAGTATACTCAGACCCCAGGCTGACACATGTTCAGAGATGTAGAAAAGTCTGCCATAGGAGAAAACCATGTGGAAAGCCCACTTGTTCATAAAGACGTAGCCAACTGCAGGAGGAAGATAGCAGCAGAAGCATTCTTTAAATTGAACTTCCAGTGCCACCCCTACAGGAGCACCAGCTCACCTGCCCACTTCTCCAAAAGGACAGGAAGCAGCTCATTTTCTGCAATGCTTATTTGTAGAGCAAAATGAACACAGGAACTTCCTACATTGATAGAGATCCTTATAAATGCCAGGCATTGTCCGATCTTATTCTCGAGTCTTCAGCAAGGAGAAGACTGGTCCCTCCAGGGTCCAGCCTGGTGCCTGGCAGCCAGTAGCTTCATCCTCTGCTGGTGATGCACCTAAACCAGGAGTCAGAGTTGTCACAACAGTCATCTGACTTCGTCTCAGTCTTTGCCTGCATAACTTTCATTTCTTAGGGTGTGTCAGAGTCTAGTAGACCCAGAACTGGAGGAGAAGAAAACCAGGTGGTTTTGCCTGGAAAAGCCACTGTGCACAAGGAATGAGAAGGGCTGTATGAGTGATGGGGAAGTGGATACTGTGGGTTGCACATGCCTCACCTGAGGGAAGGAAGCGCTCACTGTGTACATTACTGACTGAGAGAGTGGGTGTCTGCCATTGCTGAACTGGACACCTCAGTACATGGCGGGCCTTTGATGCTTCTGATTTCTTCTCTACTGCAGCACTGAGCTCACTGGAGCAACTAAGTGAAGTGAGCTGGCCCAGGTTGCTCTGTGCTGCACTGCATTGAATGCCCAACATGTTTTTCAGTTGATTCTTGAAATCAGTTAATTCTTGGTTCTGCCTCTGCTGCACTGTGACTTCTCCTGCACCTGCCAGGACACACAATCTAGTTAAACAGAAAAGAAGAGGATGCTGATTTTGGTCCTCTGCTTGTGAATGTGCAAGGAGAAGCCAGGGGAGACAAAGAATGAACTTCAGCTTCTCTTACAACTCTGATTACTTCATCCGCTATTCCAAAGCCATGGCTTTTCCCACATGCTGGCTATGGTAGGATCTTGCAGCAGGTTTTCAACATCTTTTGGTTGTTAGAGCTTGCTATTCTGGTGTCTCAGCTAAATCCTCACCCAAGACAAGTCTGCAGATCTCTCCTCCAAATAACACAGCTAAATGCGGAGCCGTTTTTAATGCAGCGAGAGTGATGACGGCTGTAATGTGGGAGGAAGCAGTTATATATGGTGATTCTCCTAAAACAGACCAAAAGGACAAGCTGTTCAAGCCAATGCTGCTCTGATCTATAAAGAGGGCAATTATACCCGAAGCTCCTTAGGCCCTAAAAGAATGGGAGGATTTACAAGCCTGCATATGCCCACCTGAGGAGGCACCAGACAAGCACCAACAGCAACCACTCTGCTTCACCTCTGGCAGCACTTCTGGGTGCACAGCTTGTCTACTGATGTGAACGTGTTCATGCACAGGAAACCCAAGTCTTGACCTCTGTTGCATACAACCACACCCCAATTAAAATTCGAAGGAGGACAAGAAACGAAGTCAGCAGGGTGCAGCCTGATGGACACTGCTGCCACTCAGCCTGTGAGAGGTTGGCTGTGTGGCACTGCTGCAGCTTAATCTGGTGCCTCTACTGTCTTTCCACCTTACTCTGGCTGTTGCAAGTTGATTTAGTCCATGGCTACTGGTGCCAGCATGCCCCTGAAACCTCTACAGCTCCCTCCAGTCCCAGCTCTGCCAGTGGCAGGACCAGACGGTGCTTGTCAGCTAAGGCCACTTGCAATTACAGGACCCTCTCATAGCAAGAACAAGACTCCTATGTTTCTCTTCCTTCCCTTCCCTTTCACAGTAGCATACATTTTTCATGAAATCTAATTATTTTTATTTTTCAATAATCACTGACTTGCCTGTGAGACTATTGCTAGTAACAGGCATTGTCTTTCTTCATTGTGTCATGACTATATTTTTCTGGAACATATTCTTTATTTCTTAATCCAAAAAACAACACAGAACCACAGAATCACAGAATCATTGGAGCTGGAAGGGGCCTCTAGAGATCATCTAGTACAACACCCCTGCTAAAGCAGGACTGCCTAGAGAATATTGCACAGGATTGCACCCAAGTGGGTTTTGGAAGTCTCCAAAGACAGAGACTGCACAGCCTCCTCGGACAGCCTGTTCCAGTGCTCTGCCACCCTCACAGTGAAGAAGTTCTTCCTCATATTTAGAAGAAACTTCTTGTGTTCGAGCTTGTGCCTGTTGCCTGTTGTCCTGTCACTGGACACTACTGAAAAGAGTCTGGCTCCATCCTCCTGCATCCACCCTTTAGACATTTACAGGCATTGATAATGTCTCCTCTCAGCCTTCTCTTCTCCAGGCTAAAGAGTACAAGCTCTCTCAACCTTCCCTCATAACAGAGAAGTTCCAGTCCCTCAGTCATCTTCATTGCCCTCCACTGGACTCTCTCCAGCAGTTCCCAGTCTCTCTTGAACTGGGGAGCCCAGAACTGGACACAGAATTCCAGATGCGGCCTCACTAGGGCAGAACAGAGCAGGAGGATGACCTCTCTTGACCTACTGGCACATTCTTCTTAATGAAGCCCAGAATACCATTGGTCTTCTTGGAACCAGGGCATATTGTTGGCTCACGGTTAACTTATTGTCTACCAGGACTCCTCCGGGCTGCTTCCCAACAGGTCTACCCCTAGCCTGTATTGATGCATGAGATTGTTCCTCCCCAAGTGCAGAACTCTGTATTTGCCCTTGCTGAACCTGATTAGATTCCAATGTTACTACCTGAAATACAGCAAAACATGGTGCCTCAGCTGTTTGCAGCATATGATGACCAAGAGAAAGAGAGGGAAGAAGGCAGAGAAATTTCACTCAGAAGTCCAAGGAAATACTGTAGAAAACTCAGCCAGTATCATCTGTCACTAGCAGCCCCAGTAACTTGTATCTAGAGGCCACAATGGGTCCTTACAGATGAGACCCATGGGCATCTCACAGCCTCCCTGTGGGAACTACGGCCTCTGTCCAGTACCTCCATCCCCATGTTCTGGCTAGAAACAAAGTCTTTGAAAACAAGGGAGCCCCAAGATCAGGGCTGCAGCTGCTGGGTGGCTGGCCAGAGTCCAAGACAGCAAGTTCATATTCACAGGATCACTTGGAAAGAAAATTAGATGGAGTGTCTTTTTTCCCAATTGATATGAGATTTCCAGGGATGAGAAAGAGGCGCTGCATGTGGAAATTAGTATCCTCTCACTCTCCTTGCCCTTCTGCACAACAGATGTCCAGGGAGGTTATATTGTGTGCTGAGGAAGAGCTGAGACAAGGAATCTAACTGATATATTAAGAATAAATAAAGCAAATATGAGATTGAAATGAAAAAATAACGTCCTTCAACTTCATATCCTTCCTCTTTTCCCCTATCACATATTAGTCCTCTATTAGGTTTTCCAGTTAAATCAGATTTTTTTGTCCCCTGTAGCCTAGATCTCCAGACACAACACTCAGCATTTCTGATGATCTCATAGCAGTCTCCAGAGCAAATGATAATTGCCATAGAATTCACTAAGTTTTGCTAGAATCATTCCCTTGTCATTCAGCATATGGAGAATTAGATCTATTAACTCATGTCTCTGAAGTAGCACACAGGGATACTCTTCCCTCCACTTTGTCCTCCAAGGATGCAGCTCCATCTCCAAAAGCGCAGGGCCCTCTTTCTCTCTCCGTCCCTGTTTATAGCATCCCATCCTTCACAGTCCTGCCCAGCCACAAGCAGGGAGTGCAAAGCTCTTTCTGATATTTTAATGACAGAGAATCAAGTCAGAGTCCTGCTCCCTTTGAATGCTGCAGGAAGAGTTTTTCTACACTGAATCCAGGAGGATTCATACCAGGACGTATGAATCCAGGTAAAACATAGGTGTCTCTCCTGACTGTCAGCCCATGAAAAAATCAGGTCTTCATAAAAAAACTTACTCTGCTCAACATATCATCTCAACTTCCAAAGATTTTATCTTCTGAGACAAGAGAGTAATATGTTGATATGCTTGAAACTGCATCAATTTAGTTACCGTTTTCACTAATTAGTAAAATAAATTTTACATGCCCCAAGATGTGCATTATTCAATCAATGTCAAATAAGCCTGTCAGAGAAACCGTTCCAGCTCATTGACACATTAATTACACCTTTTCAGACTTCAACAATCCAAATTTAATCTTTTTTTCAAAATTGAAAGTTTTTTCAAAATCAAAATTTCTCAGAGTCTTGTTTGCCTGATATTTCCTAGAACAGTAGAAATCTTGGATCAGATCTGTATAGTTTCATCTCTCTTCAGATACAGGTAATAAAGAACTAAATAAAGGAAGAAATACTGATCACAGGGAAATGATTGGGAAGCTACTCTGGGAATAAGCTAACTCTCTAAGTATGTTAGAGTTTAAATAGGAATACTGGATGAACCATTTCTTTGGTTCATTGGTCAAGACAAGGAATTACATATGGTTTGACCCAAAGTATATTTATATTTTTTCCACAGAAACTGAGATTTCAAGGAATGACTTCTTCTGAACCAAACAATGACTTTGATATTGGCCTTGGCGACATTTTTGTGGTTTACTTGGACTTTCACAAGTCAGCAGGATCTGCCCCATGTGAGGAAGTTGATTACTTCTCATCCTTGGCTCCTGCTGGCTCTGCCCTGCCGTGGCACACAGACTCTGCCACGCTTCCCCAGAGAAGACACACGTGCTTTTCCCCATGCTTTCACTCAACAAATAGAGTTAATTTTCATTTGCTTTCGCAGGTGAACTTGGTGTTTTCATCAGGTCAAGCATACCGGTTTTTTAAGGGTGAGAAAAGTTTTTACACCAAGTGTGTGCTAATGACGCAGGAGGGAGTTGAACTGGGTAAGGGGCTTCAATCAGGAGCGGCAGCTTTATATTAAAAAACATAAAGCAGAAGAAAATGGAGACAACACTGGAAAAAAAAATTTAGTCAACACTGTGTAAAGCCTCATCCCTTGGGGCAAATAAGCATGGGTTACAGCACACTCTGCAAAGGACTGGGAATAGTTAGGCACTAGGAGAAGAATGGGATATGTACATATCTGACATTTCACATCTCTGCGATGCTGTGAAATCCTTCTCTGGAATAGTTTAATAAACCAGAATTAATATTGCTCTTTCCCACGAAAATACAAGAGCATTTTCCTTTCTCTTGGAAGAGAAATGTTTCATCTCAACAAATCAAAGGAGATAGCAGAAGTGGAAACTTTAGCCATAACATTGTCAAAGTACAAAAGTTAAATAACTTTTTTGGGGGGTTTGCCATGTGTCAAAGATGTATGAGTCTGTTCCTCAAAATAGCTTGCCTGTACACTTTGTAACACATGCTGGAATTTCCCTTCTCCTCCTCCACACTCATTTCACCTCAAAATTCTAACACTGATGAGCACCATCTGTACAAGATTGTGACATTATAGCAATACTTCAGATAATTCTATTGTGCAGTTAAAAATATATATGTTCAAAAAGATACTTGGAGAACGCTGTAGATTTGCAAATCACCTTGTGATATATGTTCGTCGCTTCATTTTATAGCATTTATAGGGTGTTTTAGACAAATATTTTTCCCAGTGGGTACAACAGGGTAAAGTCAGGCTGTTGACAGCCTCACTCATTTGTTTATATACTTCAAGGAACCTTTAAAAAATCCTACATCACATTACTCAGACATTAGTTTCTTCAAGACCCTTGGGAACCAAAGCCAGACAGCTGCAAATGACACACATGCCAGAAAATGAGAACATCTTTTTGACTATAAGCACCTAGCAGCCCCTCTGACTTACAGTTTTTCACTTTATCAGTCTTTATAACCATTTGTATTTTTTTAGAGAATCCTAAATTTCTCAGAAATTAGAACAACTAATACAGTATTAGCCAGGATTTATTGTACAGTTGCAAACATTATCTATTAACTCTGAAGTAACAGTCCTCCACCATTTTTGCCTAAGGTTTTACCCTGTTCGTTCTTAGAGTTGTGAGCTTTTGGGGTTTCCTCTGTCTGCACACATTTTTTACTAGATTGTTACTTCATAAATTGTTCCAGGATCTTCTGCCACTATCAGTCCCTGTCTCAAAAATACATCTTTGCCCTCTAGCTGGTGCCTTGCATAGCAGTCACTGTATCTTTACGCAGGCAAGTACTACTAAAGTGATCCCAAGGTTTAGTTGCTTTGACAGACCTGTCTATATCTATAAATGACTATTGTGTTTTGAAAGACATAGTTCATATGTATATTCCTTTAAATGTCACTGCCATCTCCCCTTTGGCTATCCAGGTACATGGAAATTCTAAATTTTTTTTTCTTCCTCTAAAAGTTACTGCCTCTTTTGATGACGTCACTCTTGCTCACTGCTAGTGTGGCAGCAGAGCTGGGCACATCACTTTGCTCCCAGCTTCAGTCCTGCCCTGTGGTGGGGAAGGTGACCACGTCCCCAGCAGCACTGTTGGTTCAGCCGGGAGGAGAGAACTTCTGGGACACAGTTACTGATAACAACCACCACAACCCAGGTTGCCGTCACAGCCCATCCTTCAAGCTGTGCTGTGTATTTCAGAGATAAGGGCTAAGTAGTCAACATATTCTCTGAGTCTTAGTCTCTCTGCTTGGAGGATTTGCAGCAAAGCTTCCACTTACTGCCGATATTGATTGGCTGTTTTGTTACTGATACCCACTTAAGATCAGCTGCTGTGTTCACATAAGCTGTCACAAGGCACTGGGAAGAAATGTCAGTCTCCATCAACCTGGGCTGGCTGGTAACCAGTAAACTAAATGTAGAAAATTGTGTGTCCTGACTACTCAGCCTGTGTGCTGCCCAGGTCCTCAAAATAGCATCTGAATGCACTAGATGTTCAAAAAATATACTGTTTCACTTGGGTGTTTGACTGGGCAAGGGGATGTAATGCAAATTAATTTAAGTATTTCTTTAAAAATCCCATACAACTTTTAAACAGAAATTGAGAAGGGGAAAAGAGGAAAAGCCAGTCAGATTCAGAGTTCCATGACTCGAATCCTTGCCATGTGTTTTGCTGGTCTGAAGCCAGCAGTTATTTCTGAAGTCTTTTCTACATTTTGCATCGATATAAACACTAAAGATATAGTTTGCTGTACAATTTCTCCAAGCTCCTTCTTTCTAAAAAGTAACTGTTAAAATACAGCATATTACCTTAATGTTATGCTCACTATTAAAAAAAAAATAAAAATAATCACTCTTTTGCAAGAATCCAGATGATAAAAATCCTTTAGTTTAGCAAGGGTTTATCAGGCCAGCTTTATCCAATTGCTCTGGCTATCAGAAAACAGTGCCTAGGTCTTCATGCCTGATACAGCATGCAAACTTCAGCTTCCTTTCAAAGTTAGTGAGGGTGTTGAGGAGAGTTTAGGGTAACTGAGGAACGCCATATCACAAGAAGAATGCTGTGTGGAGGCAAAAGAAAAAAGACAAGCACCAGCCTTGACTTCCTCAGCTTCACAGAATGTTTAATTGGCACATACAGATCAGAGGTGAATTTATAGTGCCTTTGCAGTCTAACTGCTGGGCATAGATGATGTGATGGATTCACTGCTATCATTGTTCACCTTCTGAAAGAAAAAATAATTTCTAGCTGTGTTAACAGAGTGAGATTTCTCAAAGTATTCAATCATTGACTCAGCACACCATTGACTTTGAATTCATCATAGTGAGGCAAAGAAGGCCAAGACATTGATTGGTTTTTTAAATCTCTAAATCCAACAAACCTCTAAACAATGCCTAAACCTTTATCATTAAAAGGCAGAACTGAAGAACTTGCCAAACTTTCTGAGGTTTCTTCCATCTCCCTGCAGAATTTAGAGGGAGACTGATTTTAAGTGACCTTTGTTGATGTTGTATTTTCAACAGAGTATCTTCCGAAATGTGAATAGTCATAATCACAAAGAAAGACTGTTTTCATTATGGCTATTGGACTTCCAGATGTTTCCTCTTAGTCAAAATAGGGGCCAATGAGGAGATCAGGTCTCCAGGAGGTCAGCACTCCAGCTAACGCTCTTTTAAGATACTTTGCGTTGTATCTTGATCACACCATTTCACATGTTAATCAAAATTTCCACCACTCCAAAACAGCATAATCTTAGTAGGAAAATAAACTAATGTTCCCATGTATGTCTGTTGCTGTATACAAGTGAAACCAGGAAGTGTATTGGATTAAGTTTTCTGAGTTTTGAAATGTTCCACTCTAAATCTCAGCCAGATAATTTGCTCTATGTATGTCTTATTTTCCTTACTGGTTCACTCACCTACAGTTCTTGTGCATTTAGACTATCATTTGCAGGGTTTTGGAAGTCATCACTAATAATGTTTCTGGTATTATTGAAGATATTTTATTCTGGCATCTCCAGTGCCAGCAGCCACCTAGACATCAAAGGTCTGCATTTGGCACAAGCAACTGTGCAACCAAACAGGTTGCTTAGAAATTCACAATAACACCAGGCAACAGTATTAAAACTGCTGTTTGATACAAAGGTTGTGAAAAGTTTAGGGATAAATATTACTATACAAAATAGTATTGTCATAACACTTATCTGGGAGTGAAAACACAGGTTACGAGAAAGCTTTGATAGTAGCTGATGTGGTCCCACGTTTACATAGTTGTGATCAATTAAAATCTTTTTCCCAGCAAAAAGCAAAATAACATTGCTAGCACCATTGTTTTAAAAGAGCATTTTGTAGTATTATTATTATTATCATCATAGTTCAGAATGAATGTTGAGTCTTAAATCCCCTGGTTCCATAAAGAGTGATAGCACTTCTATGACCTTCCCTGCCAATGCCAATTATCCGAGCTCACAAGTTTTATAGCACACCCCTGGGAAGAACTTAAGTTTGGACCTCTGCTGCCTTTGTAAAAATGAATGTTTCCTAGTCTGGAGACTTTATAATATGCTGCACAGAAAAACATGTGTGTTTCATACTAGAATCAAGAGAAAATCTGTGCATCCTGCTGTACATAGAAACCTTCAGGAATGTATAATTCAGCCTGCTGTTCTCTTTGAGCTACATTAAAGTCAGGCTTAGTTTTGTCTCCTTCAAGGCACTGTACATCTCTCTTACTTCTCCCTTGTCTGCTACACGATTTCTTTCCAATTGTCCTGTTGCACATTTTAACCCATTGGCCTTTGTCTGTAATATTAAAGAATCTTTCTGGCTTAAACTTTCTACCCTGAAATTTTATCTCATCGGCCTTTTACTGAACTAAGAGAAGTCTGGAGCAGTGACTCTCCCAATCCTGTTTAGCACAAATAGGCACACATCTGCTTGCATTTGCTACTTTAGCTTCTCCACTTTTATTGCTGATTGCACTGAGCACTGTCAGGCAGGAGGCTCTGTCTAGTTTAGGAAGATGCCTTACACTGTGATCACTAGATGGAAGATCCTAAAGTTTTGGAAAAATCCACCCAAGTACCTTTTGTATCTCCTTGTGACCCTGTTCTACAGCACTAGGCAAAGCTCTGCGAAAGGAAATTAACTTCTTTTGATGACACAGAGAAAATACTGCTCTTCACTGTTGTGTATGTGGGGAAAAGATCCAAATTCTCCAGTTCTATTTCTAATGACATGGGCAACTGAGAGAAAAAACTCCCAGTACTCTGATACTAGACACACTGAGTTGCACCCACCTACAACAAACACAGCATCTCAATAATACTCTACAGAAAGCAACATAACCTTTTCAATTCACCTGCCTCCTCCTGCAGGCACAGGAGAGACAGTAAGTTTTGCAGGCTCTCTGAAGGTCTGAAATCTGGGACACAAGTGAAGGAGTGAACTTAAGGTCAATGACGTGGCGCAGATAAGTACTTGCCAGCACCCCTCCTCACCTTAATTGTGCTCGAGTATTCATTTGTCAAACTTTGTGTGGCTCTCACCCAGCCTACATGCTCTCTGTCCTTTCTGGGCAGCCGGATAAGCTGGTGTGTGCTGAGGAAGGAGTCAGAGTGTTACTGAAATACCCGACCAGGCCTGTGACTCTGAAGTGACCCCGTGCCCACCAAGATAGACACAGGAACACTCATGTAGGCACAGAACATTGAATAACTTGGTCCCTGGGTCACTCAAAGGTTTGTGCATGAACACTGGCAAGGTGGTGTGTTTGCCCTTCTCGGTGAGATATGCTGTGTAGTGAGGCAGTGACATGCTGAGAAGTAGCCTTGTGTCAGTGATTTAACCTCTGAAGGGACTCTAAAAGCCTAAGAAATCTGTACCTTAATAGGGCGGTTATGAAAGGGAAATCAAACCTGAAATACGAAATTGAAGGAAGAGACACATAATGCTTTCAGCAGTGTATAATTAAAAAAAAAGAAAGAGGTAAGAAAAACACAACCAAATTTAAATGTCCCTGGTCAGATCTGCAAAATCCAGAAAAGCAATAGCAGATGTTTAATCCAGTGCATGGATGACATAAAGCAGAAATATTATGGTGTATTAAGTTTGTGCTGTGTGCCCATGGCGATAGTAATTCTTGGGTTTACCTTTCTGACTCCTGAACTGCTGTTACCACTGCGCCTTTTGAAGTTCATGGCTGCAGATGTTTGAATTCAATGCAGAGGAAGTCTGTCAGAGTTCCGTGATGTTTCTGAATTTGACAGCCTGCACAATTCACGTCAGGTTTTTTTTCTGTACTGTAGCTGCTAACAGGAACATAACAACCTCCTACTGGCTTTGTGCATGTTTCGTCTCCAAACAGCAGGAAGACACTGATGAGTGATGAATAGAAGCCCCTTTCCTATTGCTCTGAAACTCCGTTAGTGCACTTGCACTTTAAATTGTAGGACAGAACTTTACCTGGCTGTTAGATACCCTGTGGTTAGTGAACCTGCACATGGGATGCAAGATGGACAGGAGCTATATATAAGCATTTCCCAAGGTATCAGTTCATTTACAATAACAAAAGCAACAAGTCATTGAGGCTTGATTTTTCCTCTCCACACCTAAAACTGCCGGTGAAAAAATGGAGGGGAGGGGGAGGTAGGGGTATGGATGGAGGCATGTTTCACCTGCCTAGGAAAGTTCAGCATCTGTGGAATTTTGCAGGAATCATGAGGCAAACCACTGCAACCCCATTCAGGACATACCAGCAAAGCAGCTCTTCAGAAAGGACAAAAGATTTCTATTGCTAGGAATGGGGCACCCAGTAACATTCAAAGGATTGTGTGTAGTGTATTCTGGAAAGAAAGAGATGCACATACAGTGTTGTACAAGGTAAATTCAACTAGCTGAGATACCTTGGGTTAGGATTAAATATCTGATCATCTGAGTTTTGGGTTGGGGTTCTTTGTTTTATTGTCTGCTACTCAAACCAACTTAGTTCTGATCTTAAAATTGGTCAAGTTCATTAAATGACATATGCTCTGAATTGAACAAATACAAAGAATGTACAATTTTCATTTGTTTTCTTCTTTTTTTTTCACTAAAGGGCATAAGATAAAGTCCAGCTGTTTTGTTTTCAACTTTTATAAAATTATGATAATGATTTGCCAATTACAATTATGAGCTCACTGAAAACTGGGAGTGGCTGAATCTCACCTGTAGGGTCCAAATGTCTCCTTAGGAAAATTCACAATCTTTTCCTTGGCATTGACCCTCAAAAATTTCCCAAAGTTTATCAAAGAAGATGGTGATCTATTGGGGTTTGGGAACTTTGAACTTCTTTGGCAACCAATAGCAAATTTGTACGTCTGCAGGCTGATTTACACATCTGAAGTTCCTTAAATGTCCTAGGAATATAGTGTCTATATTATAGGCCTTGGCAATAACGTTACTCACAGTGATACAGGACAATGATGCAGAGTTGGAGGAGCTGGGCTGGGGGCGACACACACAAAATCTCTTCTCTGTAGGGCTAAGGGTAAGAGGATTAGCTTCATGTTCAGGCTATAACTAAGCAAGGAAACATGGTAGCATTTTGCAATGGGGGAATTTTTCAGCTTCCTCTATAAGAAAATAGGACCAAAAAGATTTGGTTTTGCTTTACTGATTTCCAGCAGTTGAATAAAAAATGAAAGGAAAAATGTTGCGAATGGAGGCTCATCTGCTTTGTGTTCCAGTGGCGTCTGGAAATTTGGGTTTTAGGCATTGCAACCTAAAGGCAGATCATCAAAAGTCCCCATTCTGGAAAAGAAAGATAAATCAAATCTCAGCATCTAATCATTTTTCCTCATCAGTCTTGTCTGTGACTGAGATGGCATTTTGAGTATGACAAATACATTCTGCTCTTATTATAAGACTCTCTGCTATAACAGACTTTGATATAAATCTGTGCTATCATGATTCCCTGTGCCATTAAAACTCATGGCACCCGTGGTATAACAATATCTTTTACAATATTCCTAAGTAAACTGCAGACCTTGCTGTAAAGAGATGTTTACTATTATTTTCATGTTTTCCAAGACTGCAGACATAATGTGATTCTGGACTCTAAATATTTAACTAAAAAAAAGCAGCATTCTATTTTATTTTAATTGATCCAACATTACTTGATTTTTCAGGTCAGATTCTTTCACAAAATCCCAAAAGTCTAAAATATGAGAGTTAATGGCATAAACATCCTCACCCATGTCAAAATATATAAAGCTCAGTCACCTGCATTTGGACTGTGCTGCTTTACCTGTGTCCCACATGTAACAAATCCAACACGCAGCGCAGTCTCAGCACCCAGGAGTATGAGAAACTGCCAGGGCTCCACCCTCATTCCCTTTACCTCCCCTTTTGAAAATCAAGCTCTTGGCATTATCTCCCATCTACATGCTTCTCAATCAGCTACAAATCCTGAAATCTTATTAGCCCCTTCTTTTACCTTCTTTACACTTGGCCCAAATAAGATCAAGATGCAAATAAGAAACCTGAGTCAGATCCACAAGAAAGAGGAGATAATGAATAGATTTTTGTCTTTCTTGAAAATCCTTCTCTAAAAACCTTGTTGGACAGGCAAATCTTTTTTTTCAAGTGAGACCATTCCAGAATTTGAGGATTTATTGTAGGACTCAAAGAAAACACTTACTCCCAAATCCAATGTTCCTGAGAAGAGAAACAACAGTTTTAAAAGGTGGGGGGAAATCTGCTTTCATTAGTCCTGTCTCTTTTCTTGGGGAGAAAGGGGGGAAATACTTCTGCTACTTCTCGGTTTCCTCTCCCCTTTCTGTAACTGGATACTGGAAAATGGTGAGGAGCAAGGACTGAAATTTCACATGAAAACAGTCTATTGCTTTAAGATGGACAGCTTCTTGCAACATGTTCTCCACACGCCCTGGAGTTCAGCATTGGCCGGCTTCAGCACAGGTGCGTGAAATAATTCAGAAAAGAAGCACAGTCACTGTGCGATATTTCTCAGCCATCTGCGAGCCTGAGGGAATCCTTCTGAAATAGACCACTGCCCACCTGATGGGACACTGGTTTTCCTTTACAACTAAACACAAATTAATTTCACATTTTGAATGCTGCCATGTTCCACTTTGATTGTTACCCCGTTTTAGTGAGAGCACCCATGCCTTGATTCAGCACCTTTTTTTTGGCCTTGCAGTGGTTGCCTGAGTGGGTTTTTCAAACAGAGGAGTGACAAATGAGGCATGGCCACCCTTCAGAAGTGCTTCTGCTCTCTGTGTATCAGTTTATCTCAGCCAGAGGCTTGGAGGTGCCTGAAGCCTGACTCCATGGTGAGGGAGTGCACTCTTGTTTTCCCTTCATGGAGTACCAAGCCAGTTCAGACAGAGCAGCCCTGTTTTTCTCCTGTTTCATTTTTCTCATCTAGCTATGACTCTCAATTAAGGGGTCAATGTAGTGGCACGGGGCTTCACCTCAGGGCCAAGCAATCTTTACAAATTCTGTTATGTGATGGGTCTGAAGAAGAGTAATAGAAGTCTCTCTTAGCCTTTTTGGAGAAGACAGTACATGAAGAGAAATGCAGTGCTGGTAAGGCCACATGAAATGTGAGACCCATGCATGTTGGTCCCACCACCTTACAGGCATGCTGTGACATACTCAGCATCAACTTCAGCCAGAGATACGTGTCTATGCTGTATGAAGCAATATAATACGAAGGTGAATAGCACCTTGTACTTAGTATGACCACTTTGCTTGGGACTAGGTGCCCTTTAGAGCTGCCATGGTGGGGTTTAACATCTTCCAGCCACTTTTCATATACCTAGATACTCCAAATGCAGTTTTGGTGGCTGATCAGGTTGAATACATAACAGTGTTGTGAACTTCTTTGATTATCATGGGGAATTAACGGAGGGCAAAACAGGAAAGTCTTGTTGCATTTCTTCAGTGTTTAGCTGCAGAAGACAGGCTTTTGGGCCAAAGGGTGTCTCCAGCTGGCTGCAGCCTGGCAGGCACTGTAAGAGGCCAGAACTACCCAAACTTCTCTTCATCGTAGTTGAAAACCCCACGAAAACACAAGGTAGGCAGTGAGTACTAGAGAGGGATTGACACCACTAAGCTAGTTTAAAATATGCTGCAAATATATCATGAAGTGTCCAAAGTGAGATTTACAGTCACCATCCATTCCAAAGCATGTATAACAATTCATCCAACGTCATACACTAGAAACTAGCATTTTTTTAAAAGGAAATTGATCTGCTTTCACTCAAAATCTTTGCGCTGCTTATGATCACATAGTATCTCATAAACAACTCATTCCAATGTGAGTCCTGCATATTGGAAATTATGTATTTAACCTAATTCAAAGTATTTTGTGACATGGAAGACAGAAAGGTTTGATGAGGTATTTT
>NW_009697229.1:108207-122306 GCF_000703405.1 Apaloderma vittatum
TGATTTTTCACATGTTAACGAGGCTGAGTCTGCAAAGACACATATGCATATAGGGTGCATATGTATATATAACTATATGAGGCCCTAAAAAGTTTTTGAAATGTTTGGTGAAGACTCAAAAGCTTGATGATTCACTTCCAAATCTGCATAATTTTCTTTTTTATTTAGAGGTCATGTTCTAGTTCAATCCCAATCATAATCAATCATCGTAAGCCCCAGATAAGGGCTGTCTGACAGCTGGATATTAGAAGAAAGCTCTTCTTCATGCATGTTTTAAGAACTTCACCATTAATCTTGCCCTGAAATCTCAGTTAAATGATTGTGGAATATTACATCAAAGTTATCCGGTGATCAGCAATGTGACTTATTTTCTGACAAGTACAACTTTGTCATTTTTATCTGATGGTCATCACATCTTCACGCAAAAATAGCTCTCCCTTTTTCTTCTCTCCCTTTTTTCCTTCCAGCCTGACTACAGTGCAGATTTGTATTCTTGGCATTCTCATCCTGTTTGATGAGTTTTAAGAAAGTCCAATTGTCATTTTGTTCCCAGAAGCAAAGCAAACACTGCCCTAAACTGATAACAACACAATTTAGCTGCCCTATAAACAGTCATTTTAACTCCATGATATGTGGCTGCTGCTTCAACATTCAAGCAATGGAAATGACATCATTATCAGGCAACTCTAGATGATGAAAAATGGCCTACATTAGGGAACACTCTGAACCTAAGAAATCTTCAGCTATCAGTCATCGCCATTTTAATGTACTTGCCTCTATCTGCAAATTTAGAGCTACGATGAGGCTGAACATGCAAGGGAAAGAAACACACTTTCCAGAGGATGTTTGCATAATTAAGCAGAAACACCACTGCACATCTGAGGAGGATCTTGGTGCAAAGGTCGATAAAATCCTGAAGGTTAAGCGATTTCAGCCACGCAAGAAATTCAGTGATCTCCAGGAAATATAGTCTTAGAGATCCTCTATGGCTGTTAAAAGAGAATTCGGGGGTAATTCTTTCTCAGAATGAAATTTACTATTTTATGTCCAAATTCTCCTGCAGTTTTTTTTGTCTGCTGTAAGTAGCAGTTTTGCAGAGGTGCTGTACAGCATAAATATACACCCTGCAGTAGCTATCATTCCAAAGGTAACACCAAAGCCTTGCAAAAACCCCAAAACCAGAGCTATAATGGAGAGTGCTCCCAGCAGCAGGAGCTGCACAGGAGCTTGCATGAGTTATGCTGAGATCACACAAGATCAAGCCTCTCAAACAGCTACCATACTGTATAAAGCAAGGAAGAGCATTTCAAACGGGAACGGAGAACTGCCTGACTCAGGCAGTGCTGCGTCAGTTTTGGGGAGACAGGGGTGATTTCTGAGTAGTGAGAGCTAAGGGATGATAGAAAGCAACACCCTGAGGTTCACAAACCTGTCTAAAACCACCGTGGTGTTAAGAGGTTGTAGCTTCCTTGCCTAGGTGAGACACAGAAGGAGTAGTCTTAAAAAGCAAAGGGAAGGTTATCCTCACAGCATCTCTGTGTCCAATATAGGGAGCCCTGGAAAGACAGCCTGTTCTTGGGAGTTTTAAATCAGCATATCCACACTTGTAAGGAAGCCCTGGAACTTTGGAAAACTCTGAGTAACTCAATGTTCCATCTCTATTGAGTGTTGCAGGGTAAAGTGGAGCAAAGTATCTACCAGAGCAGTAATGTGCTGTCAATTTTCCTTTGTCCTGTCCCTCACTGAGGGGCTTCCTCTTACATCCCTCTGCCCCATGTCAGCTTTCCTTGCTCTGTCAATTGTACAGGAGAACGATG
Source organism: Apaloderma vittatum (assembly GCF_000703405.1). Lineage (NCBI taxonomy): Eukaryota > Metazoa > Chordata > Aves > Trogoniformes > Trogonidae > Apaloderma > Apaloderma vittatum. The sequence continues at coordinate 110,025 of NW_009697229.1, forward strand.
AAGTCTCCAAAGTGTACCTTCTCTGATGTTTAGCCTCCTACACAGACCAGGGATATTCAAACACTCTTGTCCTGTAAGCAATGGGAGGTTGTGTTAAAACTTTTCTCCTTTTGACTGCCTTTTACATAACAGGAAACAAATCAAAACTTGCAGCTCTGCAAGTCTAGACATCATACCTTAGGCGAAAAGAAAGACTTCCTTCCTTGGTTTTTCTAGGGTTGGTTGTGAAGGGGTACTCAGTTTGCACTAGGTAATGAAATCCTGGTTGTCCTGGAAGATCATGATCAAAGCAGCACTGGACATCATTTTTCAAGGTGGAAGGGTCCTTGAGTCAAGAGATTGCTTTCTTTCAAAATGAAAGGGAGAGGAGGACACTTTTTCCCCTTTACAAACATTAAGCAAAACATTTTGTCATCATTTTTTTCTTTAAAAATGTAATGTCATTACTGGTAGTCTTCATAACTTTTTTAAGTGCCATAATAAAAGGTTTTCATGAACTAAAATGGTCTTCTTTGAAATGTGTCAATGACATCTTATTAAAAACTGATGTGATATAAGTTCCAAAACAAAGTTTGTTTTGACTTTTTCTTTTAGAGACAACTTAGAAATTTCAAAATGCTTCTTTCTTTTACCTTCCTAATGACCTGAGTGGGACTTCTGTATACTCATGAAGTCCAGGCAAAGCATCATTCCTTAGTCATTCTCAGCTTCCAGAGTCTTATCACATCTTCTTATGGTTTATGTTTTTGAGGTCTCTCTACCCAAGGCAAGAAATTACAGGAGAACTGCAGTTGTAGTTTGGGTTTTGCTTAGGTTTATCTTTTTTAGAACATTTTTTTATCCCCATGTTTATTGAGATGATCTTGAAAATGTGACTCATAGAGGCTCAGAATCTGGTAATTAAATAAAAGGAAATACAGATTTACAGCTCCATTATTTCAAAGCCAGTGGTACACATGAAGGAAAGGAAAGGAAAGGAAAGGAAAGGAAAGGAAAGGAGGGAGAGAGGATGGGATGGGATGGGATGGGATGGGATGGGATGGGATGGGATGGGATGGGATGGGATGGGATGGGATGGGATGGAAGGCTGACAACATGGTTTTTGCATGTAAGGCCTATAGTTGGGACTCGGCTTTGCAGCCCAAGACAGGGGTCAAGCATGTCCCAAGATCCTCACCTAGGGCCTGTCCCAAGGTCTGGGCTCTCCTAAGCTGAGAGGGGCAAACAAACCTGCTGAGCTAAGTACTTCCAAAATAAACCCTTGCATTTCTTCCTCCATGTTCCATTTTTCTCTACCATAAACACAAGAAGAAGTTCTGTCCTGTGTTCAGAATAGCTAAGATTTCTTCATCCAGTCTTTACATGCTGAGCTGGTTGAAGTCCTTCTTAAGTAAAAAGACCAGCAAATGTGAGACTTCTCTGATTATTACGGTTTTCAACAAAGACAAGTAAGTGAGAGAAACCTGGACTGTAACATATGCTAGCATTCAGGAGCAAGGAGATATAGAGCAGTGAATGCAAACAGGAGGAACTGTTTGTTTAGCAAAAATACTGAAGCAATAGCAAATGATCAGAAAAGGATATACAGAGGTTGGTAGAGAGGGAAGGGAAACCTCTTCAGCTGTGCAGATTTAAATGATTATTGAAATTACTTTCTGGATCCATGACATGCTTTGGCAGTGCCATTGGAAATCTAATACTCGGAAATCTTTTAAAAGGCGAAGATCTTAAAAGATATTTGGTCCTGGAGGGTAGGACTTTTTCTGACAGTGCCGTTGGTAAGTGTGACCTTGTGCTTCTCCCAGAGAAAGGTGACCTTGTCTCTGCCCAAGCAGAGATAGGCTCAAGCAGTGGAGTACATCCAGAACAACAACCCTCAACCTGCAGCTCAGAGCTTATTTCTTGATCTGCTATTGAACAGAATTTGAAATTTTGCCAAGGCACATCTTGCTGATTCACAAGCTCCACTTAATGGCGTCACGATGGGGGAGTTACTGACCATGGAGAAGTGCCTTTGGTAACATCTCCTAACCCTCACAGCAGGGAATGCTGCTCAAGGCTACTCACCCCTCCACATCTCCCACAAAGGCCCATGCAGCTCACACTGCTGAGACTGAGGACAAATGTGTGTGTTGGAGCTGCCCAGCTATTGGGATGGCAGAAGGCTCCCCTCTTGTGTCCTCATCACATCCACTGTAGCTCCTCTAAAGTCCCTCATCTCTCTTCCCTTTTCATTTTTAATTTGTGCTGATGAAGTTCCGAGGTATGTATCAGAAGAAAGGCTCTAAATGTTTTGCAGATAACACAAATGCTCCACTTCCAAAGGAGCAGATCCACAGAATGTTTGGGCCCTGATACTTAAAAGCCTGATAATTCCCCTGTCCTCTAAGAACTCGTATCAGTAATGGCCTGGCAGTCAAACTCTCCTGCATCTCATTCATCGGAAGGAGAATGTTTTCCATGTGTTTCTTGAAGCTATGTTCTATGCACCATTAACAGCAATGAGAGATGGAATATATTTAGGTGTGCATAAACAGGCATTGGACTTTGGGCTTTAATAGGTTTCAGCAAGGAGATATTATGGAAGAATTGAAGATACTAATATATATTGGTGTACGAGCACTCATGAAGCTGGTAGAAGAAGGGAATTCTGTGAACAGAAATATGAAAACCATTGACAAGACCACTGACCAAAATGGGGTTATGACAAAATCCACTAAGTAAAGAAGACCCACAACTCTATGTTAAAAAGACCACAATTTCATTCTCCAATTCCCTTCTCAATATTCTTAATAGCAATGATAATTCTGTCCACAGGAATAACATCAGCTAATAGCTTTTGTGGCTGGTCTGTTCTGAAAGATAGTAAGAATCATAATACCTTGAATTTGCCACATCCAGTCAATACTCAGAGGGAGAAAGGATCCCTTACCTATTAAAGCTATGTGAAGTGCAAGTAAGGGAAATAAAAACAGTGTAGATTCTTCAGTGACAGACAGAGAGCAAAGATTCAAAGCTTAAAATTCAGTGCACAATCTCTAAATGAGTCACAGAAATCCAAAATAACCAAACCAAGAAATCATATGAAAGCTTCTTTAAGTTTGTTGTGTTTTTTTTTTTTTAAAAAAAAAGGAAAAAAAAAAAGACCAGATTCATCAGTAAGAAACAATCTCAGGGAAATTATTTCAGGAAAAAAAAAATGTTCACCACACATACGGCATTGTATGTCACATGGTCTAATTATAGCAATGAAAGCAACATAGGAATTAGATGGTCTTTTCAAGCCTGTAAGGAGAGTGAACAAAGAATATAATTACACATCGAGCCTGTTGATTAACCAATTACTTGTTAAAGCAGATTTAGACTTTAAATTAATTTGGTGCTGAATTCTGGGGAATTTTGGGCTAAGATAAACAGTGTTTGAAGATTAATTATCCTTGTCTAAGATGAAGGAACTCATTTCAATTTTGTTAGCGTGTCGAAAGTCCCTGGCAGTTGCATGGGAGAGGGTAGACTGCAAATCTCAGCAGTATTGAACTGACTGATTAAAGTGAATCCTGAGACTCCTAATCACTCTAATCCTCACAGAGAGTGGTGGTATTACACACTACATTGTGCCAGCCCAAATTAATATTTAAATTAAAAACAGACCAACGTTTACCTAGAGAAGAAAGTGCACTGTCTCCAAAGTACCGAAGGAAGTCTGACCAGAGCTATGGACTCAGCAGCAAGGAAACACTGGAGCACACAGCTCTCCATGCACATTTGCCCAAAGAACAATAGGAAAAGTAATGGTGCTGCCATTTTCTGTGCAGTACCAGTAGCACACCAGAGCATCCTGACTGAACTGTGTGGGAGCGGTAATATGACATTTTACTTCTCTGACAGTAGTCTAGCCATAGCCTCATGTAAGCATTTGGTAAAGGAAAGACTTCACATTTCAGTAGCTGTCCTGGAGTCTAGACAGATTTCAGCTGCCTAAATTCCCCTGGCATACAGGGGACCACATACACCACGGTGTCAGTAAATGCCCCAGGCCAGCACAGCCTGCTGCCTGTAGCAGAGCCTCCCCCTCTCCCACTGGGCTTCTCCATTAAACGTCCTCAGTTAGCCTCTGTCACGGGTCAGCCTTTGGCTTTCATGCTGGCAGTGTGTTGCAAAAGAAGAATTTCCAAAGCAAGAAGTAGCTGAAACCTTAATCTAAACTCCAGTTTTATGTACAGACTGGTAAATACAATTGGCAAAGGACACCTTTTGGGAAGCCCCAGGAGAGCACAGTTGTATCACTGTCTGCTGAGCACACACTCCCCACCAAAACAAAGCATTAGTTTCACTAAACTTTAGTGTAATCCGGTTAGACCATTCCTCATGGCCACATTCCTTAGGCAGCATGTATTTCACTGGAGTTGGGATGCAGCTTTGTAGTTTATAAAAACAAGCAGAAGGAACAAATTGTATTTTTGGAACACAAGATCCCATTAGAGGTCTGGACCTCCTTGTGCTAGGTGTTGAAACAGTATAGAGGAAGACACCCTGTACCTTGGAGAATGTGGAAAATAGATACAAGATTTCAGAAAATAATGGAATAGATGAAAGACTGCAGATTGCCCGAGAAGGAGGCCAGTCTGATGGGGCTTCCAGAGTCCAGAGGAGCAAAGCAGATCTTGCGAAAGCTAGGACTGCAGGGAACATGGGGAAAAAAAAGAATCAGCCACTGAACAGTGTCCCCTCATGGACACATGAGGGAACACTGCCTCTAGCTCGGGTTGAGCATGATGTGGTGTTTCCTTCCACAGATCATCAAGTGTCTATGGGGCCCCCAGAGCTGCACCAAGGAGGGAGCTGCAACCCCTGGCTAGCAGCACTGCAGGTGAGATATCTTCCCCTCTCACCTCATTTTCTGGGTGAATTGGGTTGTGGGAGTAATAACAACTACTTCCACTAGTAATGTATTCACTGTGGAAGGTCCAGAGCTTAACCTTGAATAAACCATAAGTTATATGTGTGTCCAGCTCCTTTCCCTTCAAAACCCTGTCCTTGAAACATCGGGTGCTTCCACGGCCAGTGCAACCAAACCCCAGCAAACCTAAGATCCTGCAGCATGAATTTATTTAGGGTATAGGTAAGCCTGGAGACCTGGATATTATTCCCATTAAGGTCCCCAGTCTCCAGAAGATTAATTATATTTTAGGCTTGTGAATGTGTGTGTGCATGAGAGAGATACTATAAATGTACAAAAATATCAGGTGTGCAAGTTTGTGGAATCTTATGTCATTTTCACATGAAAGGTGACTTAAATGTACCCTTGACTAAAAGTATTGATTTTTATAAAAACACTATTTTATTGCTTTCATTTCAGCCTGACTAGGAGTCCAGTCTTGGATTAAACCTCATTTTGCTAGCTGATGGACAACACACGGATTTAAGTTTCCTGGTCTATCGCACTGATGGCCCTAATTCTCAGCTGAGGGGCAGTACACTGGCTTATCCCCCAGTTCCAGACTCCAGAGCTGGCTGCTTTTCAGTCATACAGATGTGGCACACATAAAAGATATGTTACAGGCTCCAGGTGAAATCTAAATTGAGCTGCAGAGTGACAGAAGATAATTCTGTGTCTTTGTGTATGAGAACATCTTCAGAAACAGGATTCTGGGCAACTGCTCTTGCATGCACCTGAAGAGTGTGATGTTTGACAGCTTCTTACCACAGATAATCTAGGGACAGCATGCATACCTTACATGCAGGGATCACTTACATCCAGGGAATTCATCCTTTTTAAAGAAAACCTCTCCCTGTGAACCCAAAACCTTGGATCCTTGTCATTCAACGAAGCAAGTATTCTTATGCCAATATTTTTCAGAAGTATGAGTCATTTTTTTCTCCCTCCTTCCTCTCTTCTCAGAGTCACACTCTCACATTCCCTCTAGTGCTCGCCTGCTCCCACCACTCCATCAAAGGTAGGGAAAATTCAGCTCCTATGTTTGAAGAAGATGCTCTGCAAGCCACAGGACCCACAGGTTCTGGTTTCCCATGGGTGGATATTCTGTAGAAAACCGTCAGCTGCCCTTTTTCCCTCTGATTTTTAAGTCCCTTGCAAAATCTCTTCCACCTCTTTCAATCCCTGCTGGTGTCCTGTCTGCAGCTGGGCTGGTAGAAACCCACTCTGAGGCTGAGTCTGGGGTAGAGACATGTGGCTTACTGCTTACACCAAGGACAAGGAAGAGGGATAACTGTGGCAGGAGGAGCATCAGCTGGACCAGATGTATGGCAGGAGTGGGGGTGCCGTGCTCTCCACCTTTACTGCTGAGCCACGAGCTGGTGGGCTCGCTGCAGCTGGGGCTGTGAATCCAGGTCCACACACAGCTCCAGCAGTTCCCCACTGAACCAGGGCTTGCAGCTTAGGAAGGCTGGCACAGAAAAGGTAAAGTTCCCCATGCTGATTATCTACTCCCATTCCAGAGTGCACAACACAAAATTATTGTAAGATTTTACATATAAATTTATATATAACCAGTTGTGTATGGATTAAAACAAAGTATTTTCCACTGCCCTCACTTTCAAAAACGATGACATTGTTTTGCATTAAATTTAAATAAAACAGCAGCTTGCGACAGATATGCTTGGCAAAAAGAGATAGGATCTTACAATGGGAAATACTGTGCAGGCCTCTTAAGTGCAGGTGCCACTATCTCTGCCCAAAGCCAGTAATTATTCATTTCAGCCCTTGTGTCTCATAGGATTCTCACAGGAATGGCAGCACAACACTTGATGGGGAACGAGCAGATAGTAGGTGTCCTGATGGGGTGTCAGGGTGTTTGATCACTAGTTGGTGGTTTTGTATGAAGATGACTGAGCACCCCTGTCCTGGTGACATCCAAGAGCTGGCTGTTGCAGTTGCCTACCTCTTGCAGCCAGAAATCTCCCCAGTCCACGGCAGCCCTGGGCAGCACAGCTTTCCCTCAGCCGAAGCCAACCAGAGCATTAAATTGATTGTCGACATGCTACTGAGAACCACCATGCCCTCAGAGGTCCCAGTCTGTGCCAGGGACTCAGAAATATGCGTTTCACCTTAGTGTTTTACACCAGGGTTGGTATCATTTCTGCTTCACCTGCAGCTGCTTGTGTTGCAGCTCTGTGATTTAGGTACACTGAACTCCTCCCAGGCTCACACTAGAAATGTAAAACGAAAAAAGTAGCTTGTTAGAGCATTGCTACAGGACTGGGAATAGGTTCTGCTTTATGAAGATAAAGGAGTGCCCAAAGGCATCTAGAGGTGCTTCTGTCACCAAATCCTGCCTGCCCAGGACACGGGGTCTCAGGAGGCTCTGCTCCACTCAGCACCACTGCTGTTGCTCTCAGCATCACCATCTGTACCTGCAGCTGTGATGAATCTTTTCTACCCAGCTGGGGGCAGCTGAGTCACCCTGCAAAACAGCAGAGGAACGAGAGGCCAATTCTGTGCTTGGCTATGCCTGGGTATACCCAGGAGGTCTTCACTGCTTTCAGGGAGCAACCCTAGCAGCCAGAAGCCACCATTTTGGTGACCTACAGTGTGGAATAGGAAACCATTCCTCAGGTAATCCCTCTTTGGAGGCTGCTGGGTACACAGCGTGTTCAAGTGTGAATCACTTTTGCCTTAGCAACAGCAAACTGGGTGATAGCCGCGGAGAGAGACACTGCAGCATGTCGTATTTCCAGAGGCCCTACATGCATCCGCACATTGCTCACAAACCTCTTTGTGGTGATCTCTGAGGGGCTGTGCTCTCTGGAAGGGGAAGGTGGGTGGGTTGCTTTACTGTCATTGTGGTAAGTTATGGTCAGGCACTGCACAGGAGCGAGACAGGCTCTCTGCAGCTCGGAAGGAAGAAGAATCTCCTGACCCAGAATGACCCCAAGGTCTCCATCTCCTCACTAACCCTCAGATTGCAGTATGTGTGAAGAAGCAGGGAACAGCCTGCTCCTACACCCAAGCAATGCTCCACTGTCCAAAGAGGATATCTATGCTGTCATTTTACTCCACAGCTGGCTTGCATTTAAGATCATCTAGAGAGCCAGGAGGTCTGGAGAAAGGAAACCCAGGCACAGGCTGGGGAGTGCCCCAAATTTGAACCTCAACACTGCAGGCAGAGACGTGACAGTGGATTCCAGCCACATGGCATAGTAAAATCAACCTCATGCTTGGGCACTACTAACAAAAGACAGTAGAGATTTCACCTGCAGGATCATTTCACTGGAAGTAGGCCTCAAGGTGCCTTTGAAATTATAGTAGAGAATGTTCTAAGCTCCCAGTCAGCACAGATGACAGGAATCACTCTCCCTCCAGTCTCAGGTGTGTGCCATACATGCAGTATATAGCTGCTGCTTTAGCACATAGGATCAGACCTACCAAGACTTTTAGGTACTAACCTTCTGCTGAGTTCAATGCCAAGTTAAATATGCAAACAAGAAAGAGCTTGACTCCCAGATTCTCTCTTGGGCTTGACTTTCAGCTTTAGAAATTCTCATTCCAATGTTATTCCATTAGCTTCAGCCTCATGTCTCTGGGACGTACTATAAATAAAGACTTAGAGGAAGAAAAAGACTTGGATACACTCAGACAGTTGTGCAGTTCTCCCACAAAGGCACAAGAGTAATTTAGAGGTAATCAGTTGCAACGCTGTAGGGTGAAATCCAGCCCTGGATTTTCTTAGTATTACATGTGGTAGCCAGTGACAATTAGAATAGCCAATACTTTTTTAAAATCCATCCATACATGCTTGACATTGAATGTCTGCATTAGTGAAGACCACAGGCTGCCTATTTGGTGTGCAAAGCAATATCCTTGGTAGTTCCTTCTAAATGTATTGCCTTTGATGTTGTAGAGAACTATTGTTTTCATACTGTGGGATAGGGTTAGCAGGGAGGAGCTAAGGAGTCCTCACTGTGCCTTTCAGAACTGGGAGTATCCCACTCAAATGCTTTTTAACTCAACGCCTTACTCTATGGGGAAGGACTTCTCCTACCATGGCTCTTGCAATTTCTCATCCTATGGGACATTTCTAAGCAGACCAATTCTTTTTCCTTATTAGATCTTGCTGTAACTTAAAGAAGGATTCAGTGGCTCCTGGGTCTTATTATCCCCTCATAGTGTAGATGACAGACTCAAGCATGGCAGCATTTGAGATGCAGAAATGTGAAGTGCTAGAGGCACAGTAAATGTTCATGTAGAAAAGCAGGCTGGCGGAACCAAGACTCCTCCAAGGAGTGGTGTCACAAGAGCAAGGCCATGCAGCACACATCTGCAGCACTGGCATGGAGAGAACCTTGGTAGCTCAAAGCAAGCTTTCTCAGAAGAGGTGCCACCAATGCTTCTGCATTGCTCTTACTGGGCTAACTTACCCAAGACTCTGATGGGGATGTATCATTTGCCCTCATCTGCTAGCCCAATAGAAATACTCTCCACCAAATAACAAGTCGCAATAGGAGGTAGGCTTCCCCATCATAACGTACCAATGCCATTGCAAGACCCAGTGCACATCCATAAACCCAAGGCACTTCTGCACCAGGTGAGTTACTCTTACCACTATGTGTTAACGTAGCTGTTGAGGTTAATTAGGTGCAGAAAGCAACATTTTCACTGCTGACAGGAGGTTATCATGGTATGAGTACCACACTGGCTGCACAGATGCACACCTCTGGGACAGAAGACAACAGGCCAGATCTATGTAACATCCCTCTTTTGACTGGAGTGGTAGCAGTAGCTGCAAAGATATGGTCTGTGGCTGAACAGGCGAGCATCCAGGGCTGGTTCATACTGAATAAACACAGTTTTGTTACAGCCTGGCTCTCTCTGCACTGATTAAGGTATGTGCAACCCATTGCACTCTGTAGTTGTAGACACATTGTAAAACTGGTCTTGTGCTTCTCTTTCCCCAGCTCTTACCAAAATTGGTCCTATGCAGCTGACACTAGCAGCTACGTGGTTTTTTTCTGCATCATTTCAGGACAACCGACATGGGGCAATTTCACAATGTGGCTGCATACTGGTCACCATGATCTTAATCCATGCAATGCCTCCTTTGCCTATGTAATCCTAGTTGCTGAGTTCAAGTCAGCTGAGACAAGGTGAGCAGGTATCTAAGTATACATAAAGACAAATGGGAAAAGCTGAAATAAATTACAAATGCTCTAGTCCTTCCATAAAACATAGTCTTCAGGGCACTTTGATTACTTAACTCGAAAAGTCTAAGAGTTCTCATTGTTAGAAAAGACATTAAAAGACTTGCCTGACAGCCACATACAGCAGAGATGAGGTCAGGATGAAACACCCAGGTCCCCATCTCAGTAGGCCACCAACAGGCTCATAGGCCATATTAACACTATAATCTTACATTCCCCTTTTGCCTATAGAGCTTTTTGCTAGAGTAAGATAATTAAGCTCTCCTTTTGGCTATCCACTTTTAATGAAATGGTGCATGTAACATAGCTTGTTATTTATTAACAATAATGAATTTTTAAAACAATCTGAGGCAGCAACTCCCCTTTCACTTGTATGTTGGTGGTGCATGACCAGCATCATTCCCAGTTTAATGACGCTGTGTGCCTTGTCTCAACCTTCTTTAGAAGGTGGGCTGTATCATAAAATACAGCAGCCTCTATTTGCAATCAGGGTCACACTGAATAAAAAGCAGGTCCGGGCTTAAAATAATAGGAGCAGATGCTACGTTCCCTCTCTCTTTCAGGTGCTGATGGTGGTTTATTAATTTTTGGAACAAAGTCACAAGTTTATTTGCCTGAAAAAAAACTCAAAGACCTCACATCTTGTAGAGAAGTAAACACAAGTCTTCAATATCTGATGCTCTCAATGTTTCCTAACACAGAGAATTAAAAATGCAAACCTTAAATTTACAAGAACCAGATGAGGTTACATATAAACACCTGTTGCTTGAGCTGAGATATCTTGATTGGTGCAGATCAACTCTCTGTCAAAGAGACCATGGCAATCAAAATATTGCTGGTGCCTGCCACCGTAGAGAGCTGCGGCACATGAATTACTTCTCTAGAACAGGTTCTGGCCCAGAAACCCCTGCTCCAGCCAGGATGGGACGTCTGAAAAATCCCTGGTCCCTTGTTTCAGATCAGGGACTGGATGAACAGCCCTGGTCAGGGCTGATGCTGGAGAATTGGATGTATTTTGAAGCCTTACAAAGTTCAATGCCAATGAAAAGACATTTGTGATGTGAAGACACGAGAAAGGAATATACATTGCCACATTATGGCTGTAGGGTGATGTGGCTGCACGGGTAGCCAAGACCAGATCCTGCCGTGCATGAGCTGCTGCCATTGCCTCCAATGCAAGGAACCCTCATGGTGTTCCCACAGCTATAAACACAGACTCCCAGCTCTGTCCTGTCTCCATGGGGCAGCCCATCACAGCAGATCCTGCACTCATCCACAAAGGGTGCATCAAGTGTGCAAGGCTACAGCCCTGAAGGCAGCTGCATGCCTGGGAATCATCATGGTCTCCTTGAGTAAACCATGAGCTGGGCAAGACAGCAGTGAGACCCTCAAGGACATTGCACTGCTTTGCCAGGGGCTGGATTCAGAACTTGCTCAGAGATACCCTGCTTGGAAATAAACCCTGCAGCAGCTCCCAGCACACCAGTCCCACTGGCTCATACATCACAGCAGCACTGAGCAGCAGAAGGGTCCTGCTGCTCTGAGAGTACACTTATCAATGAAAGACAGGAAAACTAATCTGAATGGTTTTAAACTGCATGGCCCAAATCCGGCACACCTTACTCAGGGGAGCAACTCCACCAAGGACTGAGGAGTTGCACTGGCTGAAGACCAAGCTGAGCTTAGCACAAATACTGCTTAACTTCTCTGTGAGATATTAGTGAGTCTAATAAATCCCTGCATAACACCTTCATTAAGCAGGATTTACTGTAATATGCTATATACGCTTTATGCCTCACCTGCATAAACAGCCATGTTAATGCTATAAATTACAGCCTTCTTATTAACATATTGCAGACACCTCAACCAAGGTGAAATGCTTAACAGCTTTCTGTAAGCACTCAGATTGCAAGCAAGCGTAGAATGAGAGAGAAGCTTCTCTAGTAACTGAGACAGACTGCAGAAGTGCTGTAAGCCTTACAAAATTATTCTTTAAAAAAAAAAAAAGATCTAAACCCTCAAAGTTTTGCATATTGCAGTGTTAGTGCTAGACCTCAAGGCTTTCTAACGGAAATTGGCTCTGATTTGTGAGATATGCATTACATCATAGCCTTCTTTTAGGGC